>NW_028327182.1:14852500-15155250 GCF_987537825.1 Furipterus horrens
TAACAAAACAGGATCCTTATATATCATATGTTGTCTACAAGAGGTTCACTTCAGATCAAACATGCATAAAGACTGAAAGTATGGGAACTGAAAAAGACATGTCATAAAAATGTAAAGAAACAATAAAAAAAAAGCTGGGGTAGCAATACTTTAAAACAAAGGCTATAAAACAAGAGACAAAGAAGGACTCGAATTCTACATTCATATGTTCATTGCAGCATTATTTACAATAGCCAAGATAATGAAAGCAACCTACATGTCCATCAATAGATGAATTGGTACAGAACTGGTGCATATATACAATGGAATATGACTCAGCCATTAAAAAGAATGAAACCTTGCTATCTGCAACAACATGGATGGTCCTAGAGGGTATTGTGCTGAGTGAAATAAATTAGACAGAAATAGAGAGATGCCATATAATTGAACTTATATGGAATCTAAAAATGAAATAAATAAAAAGCAGAATAGAAACAGACTCATAAATACAGAAGACATTTTGAAGGTTGACAGATGTGAGGGGGGTTAGGGAGGTGGGTGACAAAGATAAAGGGATTAAGAAGTACAAATTGGTATTTTCAGAATAATTATGGGGTTGTAAAAGTATAGCATAGGGAATATAGTGAATAATATTGTAATAAGTATGTATGGTGGGTTTCAGATGGGTACTAAATTTATAGGGGTGATCATTTAGTAAGTTATATAATGTATAATCATTGGGTTGTATAACTAAACTAATAAAATGTTATATATAAACTGTAAATGAAAAAATTTAAAAACTATTTAAAGTTAAAAAAAAAGAAAAAATGAAATAAAAAGATTTCATATGATCCAGCATTCAGACACCTGTGTATGTATATATATATATAAAAAAAAGAAATCTGAAGTCAGTTTCTTAAGGAGGTAGTTACACTTTTATGTTCATTGTAGCATTGTTTATAATAGGCAAAATGTGTAAATAAACAATATCAACAGATTACTATATAAAGAAAATATGAAATGTATATAAAATTATTCAGTTTCATAAAAGAAGAAAATACTGCCATATGCAACAACATGGATAAATATTAAGGACATGCTAGATAAAGTAATCCTACTACAAAAGGATGAATGCTTCATAATTCCATTTTTGTAAAGTGTCTAAAATATTTGAAGTTATAGAATCAGAGAATAGAATTGTGATTGTCAGGGTCTGGAAGCCAGAGAGGGAAACGGAGAGTTGTTATTCAAGGGATATAAAGTTTCATTTACGCACATTTTACATAAAACTTTTTATAACATAGTGCCTACAGTTAACAACAGTGCATTGTATACATAAAATAAAAAACAAACAAACTAAAACCCAATTCTTGTTGCCAATTCTTAGACCGAGATTTTCATGCTAATATTTCTGTGTAATTCTTAATCTACAAAATCCCCCATCTCTCTTAACTCTGTATAGTAACATATATATATATATATATATATAACAGGATTTCTCATGTCTTAAACAGTTTATCTAATATCCGTTCAACATTCACCTTATTTCCTTGAAAACACTGCATTACATATAATTGCCTCAAGCAGATTGTATTTTATCTTCTTCTCTCCCCACAGCTTTGTTCTAACAAGTGGATCATTTTGCTCTCTTTTGCTACATGCAAAACACTAAATCCCCGTCTTACCTCAGAAGCTTGAGTTCCATCAAAAGACACCGCAGTTCCTTCTTCTTTCAGATACCTGACTTTTCAATCATGTCCTTTAATTTACTGAATTGTTTACTCACTAGATTAATTCTTTTATTGCATTTTATTGAGATGACTTTTATCATGATGTCTGTTATCATCAATTCAGATAATCCATTCAACAGATGATATCTGTCAAGTTCTTTACTGTAGAGACAAAAACTTTTTTCTACTACTTCCTATGTCTTCTGAATACTTATTATAAAACAATTTTTTAACCATATGGTAATTTTCAGTTTGCTAATGTTATCCCCCTTAAATTTTTTCCCCTACTTTATAACATACCTCTCTTTTCTGCAAATTAGATTGCATAGTTTGGCAATAATGTTACCCTTTAACCACTGAAAAAAAAAATGCACCCATTTCTTTTATCTATTATTTACACCTGAGCAAAAAAAAAAAAATCTAAACATTCTAGTTCACCAGACAAGATTATTACAATCAAACATATTAAAACAAAGTCATGATTGCACCTGAATAGCTCAATATTGTTGGAGAAAAATCACCCACAATTAATTTATTTTATCATAAAAGTATAACCTCAAGCCTCAAATGTATATTTAATACTTCCCAGCAATTCCACATTAGTTTTTTTTGCAAATAATGGGCTCATACCAGAATTTACTATTGTATAGTTCCATATTTCTCTTAATATGACCCATATGACACCATGCTGCAACTCAGAAATATTTGAAAAATATAGCCAACATTAAAGAAAACTGTCTTCACATTTCCAATTTCCCTTCTAATTTATAACTTACTTTTAATTTGCAAATTCCTGCATGTATTTTCATTTTCTCTCAATTCTCTAAATGAATGAATAAATTCTGTCTTACCAAAGAACAATCTATTCTTCTTGTGCTCTGGTAATCTAGTCCCATTTCATCTTTCCATAGATTAATTTCTTACACATCATTTTTATGTTTTAAACAACTAGTCTAATTGACTGTATGTTGATATCTATATACAAAAGCCCTCTCACCTCCCGTCTATTTAAATTCCTGCCCTTTGTCCCATCCCCTTACCTCAGCTACCACCTAATTTTTCTTCTTCCTTTCACAGAAAATCCAACCTAAAAAACTTTTTTTACACTTTATCTTCTAATTATTCACCTTGTCACTATCTTTTCAACCTCTGTTACTCTCAAATTAAGCAGATCTATTCAAAATTCTTAATGAGAGTGGACTTTTTGGTAAGCTATTTGAAAGTCCTTTTTTTAAAACACTTTTGTCTTGGCTTCTCTGTGACAACATACTCTCTTGGTTTAATTTATTTCTCAATTGGCCCCTAATTTGCCCTATTGTCTTTCTTTTCTTGCCAGCTTCTATAATTCTGGAATACCTTTAAACTCATTTCTACTGTACCCTGCTCTACCCACACTTTCTGTTTGAGTAATAACAAGGTTATTAACAAAGATCTGGACCACACACACACACACACTCTTTCCCTAATATACAAATTAATCTTACTGACTCTAGAGGACATCTACAGTTGTATGTCACATGTTTTGGACAGTAAGTACTATTTTATATTTCAAAGTCTGAAAAATTATATTATCTGAAAATAGTAATGTAACCTCACTAAATGTCAAATTCCTAAAGAGCCATTATTTTAGGGTATTTTTAACAGTCAGGTTCTTGGCTTAGTTTGTTTTTGGCGGCTGATAATTTCACTTATTTTACTATGAATAAAGTCATACTCTTGCTACTGTTCATTAACCTCTTTTCTTCATTACAGGAGAGGTACCTTATCTTCTTCAGACACAGTCAACCATTTCTTCTCTTAAACATTTGCACCTGTTATCTATTTATTTTTTTACTCAAAAGCTGTTCCCTAAACATTTCACAACCTACATATTTCAGAATAAATATATACACTAAAGAAAGTATTCCACTGAAAACTCCAACTAAAGTAATTTCTTAGTCCTATTTACTCCCTGTATAGCATTCACTGCTATGTTTATTTAAATTATTCATTTTAAAGGGTTTATTGCCTGTTTCCATCCTTACAACATACATTTAATGGGAATATTTCTTATGCGACAGATTTATAAACAAGAAAATAGATAATCCTCACATGATTTAACTTTCTTTATAAGGCTCTCACTTTTATTTTACATACCCCTTCACTTTCTGGTTACTGTATCTAAGATGCCCCAAGCTCTTTGCCCTTAGTCCAGCCCTCTCCCTGAGCTTTTGATAACTCTTCAAAGACCAAATAAAGTTTCCACATGCATCTAGGCAGAGATTCCGCAATAGCATATTCATATCATTACTCATTATACTATAACAAACTTCAAATATGATTTCTTTCGATTGTCCCTGTCACAGAATATGTCAAGCAGAGTACCATGTACCAGTTATTCTCATCGGCAGCCGTCCGTCTCGAGAGACGATGGTGTAGCTTCTTAAGAGTCTATCTGCACCGCCAAGAATGGCTGTGCAGTCCGACTCGGGAGTGACACGGTATCTGTCTCCTCCCGTGTGAATCGACATCTTGCGATGACGCTGGAGTGTCCTCTCCAGTGAAGCTGAAGCTACAGAGCCTGGGCAGGGTGATATGGAGGGTCTGCTGTTGCCCATGCAGCAGACCCCCCCTCTCTTCGCAGCTGAAGGGTCCAAGGGAAAGACGGAGTCAATACAGCTTGGCTTCAGGTGCACCGCAGGAGTTGCCGGTGTTGACTACAACGTCAAACCGCCTTAGGGACTCCGGCTCCGGATTTTCTGTCGGGGTTTACTCCCTTAGCCTTTCCCCTGAAGAGGTATGCCGCAAGGCAGCGGAGGTTTTTTGGAGTCAGAGTTTTCCTTCTCTGATGTGCCCTGACTGGAAGATCGAACCAGCGACACTTAGCTCGCAGGCCGACGCTCAATCCACTGAGCCAAACCAGCCAGGGACACCAGTTATTAATACCAAAGGAATAGAGCACTGTGTACCAGGTCAAAATTCCAGGGGAGAAAGCACTTCTACCCACACTCCATCTTGGTATCAATTGCCAATAAAGTCAAACTGCAGTCAATAACTGAATGGAAAAGCGCTTTACTTACTTAGCGGAGAAATTCAGCAAGACCAGCTTCAGTCGGGTCTGACTGTTCTCCATGACTCGTGGGTCTCCCCAGCTGCTATCTGATGTCCACTCTTTACACAGAAGCAAAAGAATACTCATTGTATCTGATACAAGGCAATAGTCTGTCATAGGCTTTTTGGGCTCTTCATCTCTTGGTAAGAATACAAGGTCTGTCCAGAAAGTATCCAGCCATGTAATATGAAAATACGGTCTCTTTTAAAAGAAGATATAAGATATGAGAAACATTGCACATAGGACAATGATGCTTCAGTCCCCTCCAAAGTAGGCACCTTGGGACCTCACACAGTTCTCCCAGTCTCCATCAGTTACCCCATTGTATTTTCTTGAATCTCATCAATGGTATAAAATCTCTTCCTCTTCAGAGGTGATTTTAGATTTTGGGAAAGCCAGAAGTCACAGGGTGCCAAATCTGGGCTGTAGGTGGTCTGAGTCACCTGGGTGATTTGACATTTCTCAAAAAAACTCTGCATGAGACGTGATGCAAGAGCAGATGCATCATAACGAAGCTGCCAATCACCAGTTGCTCATAGCTGCGGCCTTCTGAGGCATCTGAATAGTTTCCATGGAGGAATGGTCAAGCTTAGCACAAAATTTGATGCAGATTCGTTGTTCTACTCACGCAGTCATTTTGAATGTGACATACAGACAGTACACATGCTCACTCAACCGTGTCTACCCCCACCTCCACTGCCTGGTACAATGAAGTTGTCATTGTTCACACATTCCAGTCCACTCTCCTTGGCTGTTAGGTTACATTAATGTCATGCAAAGCCCTAAGGAATGACTAGAAAAGGATTGGTATTTACTTGATATTACCTATTATATTAGTGCCTATTAGCTTCCTTAACCAGACTATGAATTTGTGGCTTAAAGCAATAGAACTGGATTATGCCACAGTTCTTGAGCCCAGAAGTCTGAAAACAAGCTATCAGCTGGGCTGCTCTCCCTCTGGAGACTACATGGGAGAATCTGATTCTTGTCTCTACTGACTTCTGGTGTCTGTTGGTGAGCCTTGGCATGTGGGCCGCACATCTCTCTCTGCTTGTCTCCATATTGCTTCTTCACTGGATGGATCATGGTTTAATCTCTCTCTGCCTCTTTTGTAAGGATGTTTGTGATGGCATTTAGAGCCTACCCAGATATTCTGGGATAAGATGACTTCAAGGTCCTTCCCTTAATTCTGTCTACTCAGAACATTTTTCCAAATAAAGTAACATTTTTAAAGTCCAGGGATTAGAATATACATATAACTTCTGTAGCCATTTTAAGTTTACTGTAGTTAATGAGATTTATTTGATTTTGCTTATAAAAATGTCTCATTAATTTTTCTAATTATGTCCATGCCTTCTGTTACCTCACCAAACACTATGAACACCATCCAAGTAATCTAGATTATAAGAAACTGAAATCCATGCTGGTCAGTGCCATTGTTCACCAACTCCCAAAACAACCATTTACCCTACCACCCTGAAGTTTTTCTTAAGTAATGGCTTGACTGAAGTTAATATTAATGAGACCTTTTTATTGTACTATATATCAAACTTTGTATAACATTACCTTTAAAATTATTTTTGATGAACTAGCCCAATGTGATATATGCATGAGTTTGAAGTATAGAATGTAAGAGAATAAGAGAAATTGCTTTTATCAAATTTAAAACTTATGAATCAGTGTATTGCTTAATATCAAATTATCATTTATTTGATTTTATTATAAACTTATATGAACCAGTTTATATCTTAGATGATTTATTTCCCAAATTGATTTAAAATTAAAGTGATAGTGACTTTAAAAATAACTAAAAATGTCAGGACACTTTGCATCATATATACATTTCTTCATTGTTATATAAAACACAGATATTTTACTAATGAAAAATATACAGTAATACTAAAGTACTGGTAATTTTTTAGTACTCGACACTTTATAAATTTATATAATATATGTGGAATACTAATGAGAATGAGCCATTTTCTTACTTCTGGCCCTAATATGCTCATTTTAAACAGCTATGACATTTGCTTAATATTTAATTTTTCTAGTCACTTACCTTCTTGTGAATTATAAAGTATCTCATTAAACTTAATGTTATTTTAAATGTAAAAGGTATAGTGAGTGCTGAATATCATATAGAAATTAATTTATAGCTTGAATTTAACTTAAATTTGAATCTTATCAAAGGACTGGTTATTAATCTACAGCCCATGAATCACTGAAGTTGTATGAATAATTTTATTCAGAAGCACGTGTTTTCTGGGGAATAGTCCAAAATACTCATGAATCTTTCAACAGTGTCAATGATCCAAAACACATTTTTAAAACCACAGTTCTAAGGCATTGTATGAGTCAACACTTCAAGTTTTGTGGTGGCATCATCTAAACAAATATTCATTCATCAAATTTTGTTCCTTATTAGACAAAAGTCATGCAAGCTGTTGAGATTTCAGGAAATCTATAAATAACAGTCCTCTTTTTACACTGGAGTGAACAACCAGAGAGAGAGAGAGATCCAGGAAGCAAGCTGATGCATATCAACATATATTTCTGATAAAGTTATTTAGAAGATGTGGCCTTATTCTATGCCCAATTGAGTGTGCTAATAATCCCCCTGAGTAAGACTATTTACCCTCAAACCTCATTTTTCTTTAGAGAGTTAAGCCTCCTACAAATTTTTAAGCAAGGAGAACCACACTGGCAAAGGCTGAGCTCACAAGTTCAGCCCCTTTGCCTCGTCTCACCAATCAGCTCAACCCTTACTCTCCCCCTCACACCAATCAGGTAACTCACTCCTCCAAGGGGTGGGGGGTAGGGGGGTGACAAAGGATAGAAATACCTTTTTTTTTTTTTTTTAAGGAAGCTTAAAGAATCTTAAAGGAATATATATATTTTTAATTTCTTTAAGGGAGTTCTTACACATAGCAGCTTTATGTGAAGAGTTTGTGTTCCTTTTCTCTATCCTCCACCTTTTTTTTTCTTGTATTGTATTTGGTGTTAAATCTTAAATCTATGAGGAGGGGATTATTAATTTATAGTGACATTCTTGCTTCCACTTTCTGAAGTTTCCTCTCATAGCCTCCAATTCTCAAAGCTTTCTTAGGAACTATTATAGACAACCACTCAGTCATTTTTCCTTTCAGGCTGACGATGTTACAAAATAGGCCTTAATAGCTTCTTAATTAAGCTAACTTAACTGCCATTCTATATCCAAGTCAGAAAATTAAGTTATTGTTTTACATTCTAAAGGAAATTTTCCCTACTCATTTTATCCCATAAAACACATCAGAAGTATTTCAACAAGATCAAATAACATTGTAAACTAACAGCGATAATATGACTGTAATAACATAGAGAAGCCATAAACTTGACTATATTTTTCATATATTAAAATTCTTAATAGATATTGAAGTTTAAACATTAAATTTGTTTACTTGTTCAAGTCCCTTAGACTGAAAATCCTGAGAAAGTATAATCAAAATAAGTTTTTACTCCAGTAATGAATTAAAATTCAAAGACATGAAAAACCTCAGTGTGTGTTCAAATATTTTGTCTGATGATTATAAGAGAGATATATTTTACCCCAAGACTTTGAAAAGGTGTGATTTATTTGAGTGCTACAGAATGTACTATCTCACACTGGAATGGATGCTGTGTCCTAAAGATCTCAAACAGAAAACTTGTTTTTTCTGTGCATCTCATTTAAAGATTACAAATAAATAAAAGGCACACATAAGATTCACACAAAATTTAAGTTGACTACCCCAACACACACATACATGCGTACACTCACAAGACATAAGATACAGAAACAACTTGCCCCCAGAGCAGTTACTGCAGAAATAATTTAGTCCCCAGCACACAAGATTGTTGAAAACTCAGTTACATTTGAGAAGATCCATGAATCATGGGTGGTTCATCTTTTCCAGTCATTTTAAGAGAGCACAGTCTATAACAACATGCAAAACTTGTGTCTTGAGGAAGCTTCCCTCTTCCTCCCAATTTTATTTATTTATCAGCTGAATCATCCTCGGGACACTTCTGACACAGGCTCATGTTATTATTTCTGGATCTTAGCTTTCTGGATGCTTACAGAAAACTAAATCTCTGCACATGATTTCTTGCAGCACATATTTAATTCTTAAGATCTGAATGCCCCAAGCTTCACTTATTAATTCCATAGTAAGATATGACTTCAGTGTTTTATTTTCTCTTGGTGTTATGTACTTCTTTCAATAGCCTTAATCTGTGATAGTTTGACTAACAGCTTAAATACATATTTTTCATTTCCCATATGATGTGAGTCTATCACTTTTATTAAGTTTAACAGTTGCCTTCCTCTTCTCATTTGCTCTCTGGCCTGTCCATATGTTCATTCAACAAATTCTCCTTATGTTTTGTTTTTCTTTTACTGTAAAGTGTTTTTGTACCTTATTCACTTTTTTAGATCTAATAACAATGAAACTATCTAGTTTAGTTCTAATATTCTCTGTAGGACCAGTTAAAATATAACTTTTTAAAAATGACGTTTGCTTATCCTTGCCTTGAAATTCCAATGTCCTTTTCACATCATTCTATCACCTGACATATTACCTTCTCCTTAAAAAGGACCCCTCTTTTTCTTTCGGTTTAGTCAGGTGTGCCAAAGCTTGTATTTGAATAAACCAAAGCATGCCATTGCAAGTGATGTTATTATTGTTGACTTTTGTTTTTGTTGCTGTTTGTTTGCTTAAGGAATTTTCAGGACTAATTGTTTGGTTTAAAAACTGTTTTTAAAGAGTGGTTTTAGGTTTACAATTAAATTGAGAGAAAGGTACCCCCTGCCTCATAACATGCATAGTCTTTCACATCATCAGCATCACTTACCAGAATGGTACAGTTTTGTTCACTGAGGATGAACTAATATTGACACAACATAACCACTCAACATTCATAATCAATCTTAGGGTTCACTCTCAGTATTGTGCATTCTAAGGGTGCAAGCAAATACATATAGTCATTATTGTAATACCATACAGAGTATTTTCACTGCCTTAGAAATCCTCTGTCTTTTCCTGATTCAGCTCTATCTTTCTACCATGGGCAACCACTGATCTATTTTTTTTGTTGTTGTTCCCAATAGTTTTTCCTTTCAGGAAAAATTATTTAAAAATATGTATTTTTTTGCTACAAAGTGGCTAGTGTGGTCTCTGCTCATTTAGCTTACAGGGCTGCTGACGATTAGTTAGGAAAAATTTTAAATGTGTTGAACCATAATTCTTCTGCCTATTGCCAGAAGGGCTGTGTCTCTGCCTGGGCACAACTTTAATGATCATGCCCTTTACAAGTCTGCCTTAATCTTCACCTTCTGCTCACACAGGACCTTGGGCTCAGCCAGAAGTGAGTTTACGGCTGTCTCCCCTCTTTTCAAGTCCGAACACATCCATGCACTTGCTCGCTCTGTAGGTCTCCTGTTACCTTTCGGAGCTTTTCAAAGCCCGTTATGGCCATCTGACCCCCTGGATCTTTCTTTTGGCCAGCCTCTTCTTCAATCCAACATGCATCACAGCTTTCGGAAGCGGTGATGTTCAAAATTATTTTCACTCATTAATTTCAACAAAGACCCTGGAGATGGGACTACTCCCTTGACGTAAACTCCTAGTTAGGTCCCATAATGACATCACTCTGCGACTGAGACTTTTCTAGGGAGATGTCAGACATATCATGTAGTAAAGTTGTTTCTAGGTATGGGACTTTCTGAGGAACTCAAAATCTGGTCTACTCTCACCCATGACAACACAACAGCTTGTTTTCTCCATAACCATGCTTTTGAGCCTGCTAGTGTTTTTAAGTATGTTTTATTGATTATGCTATTACAATTGTCCCAATTTTCTCCCATGGTACCCCTCCACCATATACACCCCTGCCCTCCAGCAATCCCCCTTTTAGTTCCTGTCCATGGGTTATGCATGTAAGTTCTTTGTCTTCTCTATTTCCTATACTATTCTATTAGTATAGTACACTTTGTTCCTACCAATTATGTTTCTTTACCCCTGCATCATTTCCCCCATTCTCCTCCTTCCCTCTCCCAGTTGATAACCCTCCAAATGATCTCCATACCTGTTCTGGTTGATTGCTTAGGTATTTTTTTTTTAAATTCAGTTGTTGATAATTGTAAATGTGTTCCCTTTTTAATGTTCATGGATAAGGATTGCTTAAACACAAGTTGTGATACAGCAACAGTAGATCTGATAACCAAGACCACTCCCTAGTGACTAGTGTATGGGGCGTGGATATAGCATGGATACTCTAGACAAGGGATGATTCACGTCCTGGCGAGAAGGAGAGGGACTTAGGGAGGTTTCATCTCTCTATTCAGAATGGCGCACAAATCAAAAGTTACAAATTGTTTATTTCTGGAATTTTCCATTTAATGTTTTCCAACCATAGTTGACCATGGGTAACTGAAACTGCAGAAAACAAAACTGTAGGTAAGGAGGACTACCATACAAACTAATATTTATTAACATTCCTTATGAAAGACATTTTATCCTCATCTTGTAAATAATAAAATTTAAGACTCATATAAGTAAAATATTTTAGTGTCAAAAGCAGTTAAGTTGTAAACTAGCAGTTAGATACACTCTTGCTGATGCAAAAGTGGATTCTACATTATTAAAAAGTGGATCATATATACTCTTTTCATTCTGAGTTTATTTACATATTAGTGCTTCTCAATAAAATATGAACTTATGAGTAGTTACACTGTTGACTCATGTTTATATGTCTAGTATTTGTCATATTGACTGATAGTGGACACAATGTTGAATAACAGAGTAAACAAACGTCACGGACTTTCTAAGTCTCACATCTCTGAAATGAAAAGGTTGAATTAAAGGAATTCAAACTTCCCATATAACAAAAAGGACATATATTTCCACCTCATCAAACACTATGAGTCACTGTAGATTTCTGTGATAGATGTGGCATTATCACAATGACACCTGAGGAAATTATTTACCTTATAGATGGATCAGAGATAGACTGCAGCTTCAAAGACTGGCTAAAATTTGTGGGAATGCTATAAGTATATGTGTTCCTCTTGTAAAAGAGGAATTTGGTCCTATCTTCAAAATTTTGATTGTAGCTAATGTTTGTGGGGGTATTTTTGTGGGGTCTGTATCATTATTAACAATTTTTGAGAACCAAGATTAGATAAAAGATTACTTCATAAACTTTCCATATTGTTTTCTAGTATTATTTTGTTATTTCATTATATAACTTAATTATAGTTATAAAAATGCCAATGGTCAATAATACAGGGTTTGGCAAAAGTAGTTTTACAATTGTAATATAAATAAATAATATATAATTAATAAATAACAATACAAGAATAAATTATGTTTTACATACTAACAACTGTAAACCTACATATTCCCACCCCTATATGTCAAATTAATGCACAATAATAATAATAAACAGTTGTAAGAATAATAAATCTAACATTTGTTGATCCCTACAATGTAAATAACTATTTTAAGCACATTAAACATTACATCTTGTATAACCCCCAAAATAATAATAAAGTGGTTATTTTCTCTATTCTACTTATAAAGTAACTTTCACAGAAAGTACAAGAATTATTTTCTAAGCCCAAATAACCAATAAAAAATAGAGCCAGAAGCGCTTCAATTCCAGAGACTATGATCTTAATCATACATGAAAGTGGGCAGTGGGTGGATAAAAATCAGTATATTTTATCAAGTTTTTGAGCTGTGGTTTGGGTTTAAATTCCAAGAAATTTCTTCTCCTAATTCAATGCAAAGCAGCATATTGATTCTAGCTCATATAAGAATAAATCTTGATATCGTCTATTATTATAAACTTAGATCAAGCTATATAGATTTCCTGAGCTTGAAACACCTTGAAAAAAAAAGCAAATGTAAATATTGACCATGTAGAATTCTAAAGAGGATTCCACAAGATAATAATTAATGCAGCTTAATTTAATGATTAACAAGTGAAAAACATTTATAAAAAAGAGTGGAATCTGTGTATTTGTATGTTTGTGGGATGTGAATTTAGTATTTTAGCTCTGTGTGTTGTATGTGTTTAATATCTTAGCTCCATTCTAACGGCTATGGAGATTCGCGATGGGATAAGGTCAGAGTAAATTTATTTTCACATTTGATGCAGACTGTCATAAGTCTTTCTTATTTACCTATTCCCCAATACAGCACAAATTCTCATGCCTCTTACAGATAGCCACATTTGACAATCCACGATAATTTTATAATGAGAACACATAATAACACAGCTAATTGCCACTATTTCTTTGACTTTGGCCTTGTTCTTCTGTGGTCCTTCTCTATCCCTAACTTGTATTTATTCTTCAAATCCCACGTTAAGAATCACCTACTTAATCCTTCTTTGGCGTTTTTCTGGGAAAATTGTTGTTTTGTTCTGTTTTTTCTGCTTCTCCAAAGTACCAATTAAATATTGATTACTTAAAAATTATATATTATTATAATCAATGGAATGGCTCATATATCTGTTTTTAACTGGATTATATGATAGAACAAGAGCGCTATTAATTTTTCTAGCACTGCTGACTGACCCCAAATAAATAATATCATGATGATTGTATTAAGTCAATGCTAGATAGATATCTCTGTATGTTAAAATACAGATTGAGGCCAGATTGCAAAGAACTTATGCCCAAAATTGAAGCATATAATTATTGCACTCCATAGTCCCTTTGGAAAAATCACTTCATTTTTGAATATCTTCATGCAGGAAGAAGATAAAATACTGGAAGGAAATATCATATTGCACTGACTGTTTTAAGCATTTCTAATACCTAACTTATTGGCCTGCATGGAGTTATGCATGTGCATATTTGTGAGGAGATTTGTTTGTAAATCTTTGTGCTGACAGTAAAATAGAGAGCTCTAAATACAATCTAGTGCATACCTGGCATTTGCTTTCTGAACTCAATAAGAATGTAAATGAAATTGCACAGTCTGTGTATAAATATGCTATAGAAATAGGCTTGAAATACATATATTGAAGGCATCAGAAAAGAAGACATAATCCTAGTAAATAAATCTATTTTTTGACTCCTAGGCCCGTGGAGCTATCTGACAGTGTGAAATGTCATATTAATGTGGTTTACACTGATTCCATGGTATCCAAAGTCGAATGTCAATTCAAATGGCATTGGCATTGAAAAAAAGTATATCTTTATTCAAACGTACTTATATTTCAGTTATGACTAAAAATGAAACTGTTGAAAAGACTGAAAAAATAACGTTGTGTGAATATAACTTTTGTCTTCAGATTACTCTGAAATTCCAAGTTACCATTGTTTTACATACAATTTTCACATACATTTATAAAGAGTGACACAGGAAGACAGTTGTATTAATGTAAAAGAGAAACAAGAGAGATTTTTTCTCAATTCCAATCTCACTTAATTCTGGACAACTTTTCAATCTCAGAGTAGATTGCTTTTTTATGCTTTACTATGTAGTCCAAGATAACCTCTGTAAATCATAGCTTTACATAATGTCTCAAAATTCACATAAGTAGAATTCAAATTCTTCTTTATTTTAGGGAAGAATCAAAAAGTTATGATGAAAATAAAATACATTGTAGTATAGTGAAAAAGGCTATTTGTGGGCTCATTAGTAGATTGGCCATACTCACAATGTGGAAAAACAATAATGAACTTTAAGGTAGACCAATAAAAAAATCCTAAATTGAACTGCAAAGAAAAAAGAGTATTTAAAAAAAAAAAAGAGAAGAGAATATCCAATAACTCTGATTCTATCCCAAAGTGTGTAACATTGGCATAATTGGAATACCAAGAGAAGTGGGAATAGAGAAAAAATATCTTAGTGACATGGCAAAAACTTTCAAAATAAATGACTGACACTAACCAGAAGTTTAGGAAACCAGGTAATAAGGATTATAAATTTCAGAAAACTATATCTATAAATATCATATTAAAACCATGTAAACCAAAAAAGACAAGGAGAAAATTTTGAAAGAAGCTAAAAAACAACCCACAAAAACAAAACAAAATCTTATTACAAAATGAACAAAGTATGAATAAACACGTTACAAAATAAAATATGTAGATAAAAAATAAGCATATGAAAAGATGTCCAGAATTCTTTGTCATTAAGGAATTTCAAAATAAAGCAAAACTCAGTTCCTAGACCCTTACTAGAATGGCTAAAATGCAAAATAAAGTGACAATACTAAGTACTGGTAAAGATGTGAAGCAAAAGTAACTCTGATTTAATACTAGTGGAAATGACAAATGATCAACTATTATACTTTGGGAGATAGTTTGGCTATTTTGTACAAAGTTAAACAAAGTCTTACCATACATTCCAAACTGAATGGAAAATGTATGTCTATACAAAAACCTGAAGGGTTTTTTTGTTTTTTTTTGTTTGTTTTTTAAATCACAGCTTAATTTATAATCTCCAAAAACTGGAAGTGACCAAAGTACCCTAACTGGATAAACAAACTGCTATATTTATACAATGGACTATTCTTTAACAAGAAAAAAATGAGCTATTAAGTCACAAAAAGATCTGTATGAATGTTCAATGCATATTGCTAGCTGAAGATAGATAGACTAAAAAAAAAAAACTGTATATGTTTGGTCCAGTTATATGACATCCTCAAAAAGGCACACTAAAGAGTTGCTACAAAATTCAGTGCTTGTCAAGAGGCTGTGGGGTAAATAGGTAAAATATGAGAAATGTTTTAGAATAATTAACTATTCTGTGTGATACCAAAATCTTTGATAAATATGAGTCTACATTTATCAAAATCTATAGAGCTTTAAGACAGAAAGAGTAGATCTTAATGTATGAAAATCAAATTATTCAGGTTCTCTTGAGATACGAAGGTGTTATGCAGAATTGGACAAAACAAATCTAACTGCGTTATAAATATATGACATGGTCTCACTGAAGTGGTTGGGGGAAACATTCTGATCTAAATTACTTTGACGATGAAAGGAGTTTATAAGACTAAAAAAGCAAAGAAAACTGTATATGCACTGTACTATAGGTTATAGAGTTTCTAATTTGTTAACAAGTCTGATGCTGCTATACATCAACACTGGAATTGAAGAGTTAAGTAAAGGTATGGCAGAAAACGGAAACCAAGTTGCTTACTGTTGGAATAGGAGTTTACAGATAAGCATTATGAGGAAGCAAGATTTATCCATTTATGAATGAAATAGGATTGGAGACTTTGGTAATAATTCATGGTTACCTTAATATAAGTATAGATTGTTGCATATAGAATTATTTATGCATCTGTGTACATACACAGGGTTCCTTGCTTGCTCTTTCAGGTGTTAGACTCTAGAAGCAGAAGCACCCTAGTAACAATGAGCACATGGAGCCTTTATCTTGGTTTCTAGCATCATTTTCCAATAAAATGAATAGGGATTTCTCAGAGATATGACTTATTCTAAGACTGGGATAACAAATGTACAATATGAATCTGGAAAATGTTTCAATGCCAGAAAGTAAAGAAATCTTGCAAAGAAAAAGTACCATGCTATACCGGTTTCCATGTACAAACAGCCAACTGTGAACAGGAAATATTAGCATAGGTTCTGGAGTTAGCCAGCATAGACGTTAATTCTACTCTTTTTTTCTTCCTAAATTTTGATATTGAAAAGTTTACTCAACTCCTCTGTGCTTCATTTTATTTGCATAATTAAAATAATAATTTTACCTTATAGGTGAACATTTTTTACCCTTTAAGATTAATTTGAAGATTAATACTGATAATTTTAGTCATAGTACAATACTTTTCTAAAAATAATTTCTTAATTAGATCTATAATGTTTGTTTTATAATTCTGGTTCCTACTATATGATGTTCTGTAATATAATTTAATATTATGAAATGAATACTAGGTTATTTATAATATGTTAATTATCAAGGGCAGTCCACAAAAACATCGACATCTTCCTTTTAATAGTTCTTATTCTTT
Organism: Furipterus horrens; assembly: GCF_987537825.1. Classification (NCBI taxonomy): domain Eukaryota; kingdom Metazoa; phylum Chordata; class Mammalia; order Chiroptera; family Furipteridae; genus Furipterus; species Furipterus horrens. The sequence continues at coordinate 14,869,313 of NW_028327182.1, forward strand.
TTTATTTTTTATTATATATATTTTTTTTTTTATTTTTTTTTTATTTTGGTTTTTCAATTACAGTTGTCCCCTTTTCCCCCAATTTCTCTCCCCCACCCAGCCCACCCCCTCTCCCACAATCATATCCCTCCCCGCTGTCCATGTCCATGAGTCCTTCATACAGGCTCTTTAATTAAACCCTTCCCTTACTTATCCCCCTTCTCTCCCTCTCCCCTCCCCCCTATTGACTGCTACTCTGCTTTTTGTTCTATTTAGTTCCTTTGTCTGTGTTGTTCTTTAGTTTCCTGTATTAGGTGATATCATATGGTATTTTTCTTTCTTTGCCTGGCTTATTTCACTAAGCATAATTCTCTCTAGTTCCATCCATGTTGTTGCAAATGGTAGGAGTTCCTTCTTTCTTTCTGCTACATAGTATTCCATTGTGTAAATGTACCACAGTTTTTTGATCCACTCATCTACAGATGGGCACTTAGGTTGTTTCCAGCACTTAGCTATTGTAAACAGTGCTGCTATGAACATAGGGGTGCATAAGTTCTTTTGAATTGGTGTTTCAAGATTCTTCGGGTATAATCCTAGTAGTGGAGTCGCTGGTTCAAAAGGCAGTTCCATTTTTAATCTTTTGAGGTAATTCCATACTGTTCTCCATAGTGGTTGCACCAGTCTGCATTCCCACCAACAGTGCAGTAGGGTTCCCGTTTCTCCACATCCTCGCCAGCACTTGTTGCTTGTTGATTTGTTGATGATGGCCATTCTGACTGGTGTGAGGTGGTATCTCATTGTGGTTTTTATTTGCATCTCCCTGATGGCTAATGATGTTGAGCATTTTTTCATGTGTCTATGGACCTTCTGTATGTCCTCTTCGGAGAAGTGTTTGTTCAGGTCCCTTGCCCATTTTTTAATTGGGTTGTTTGTTTTCTTGATGTTGAGTCGTATCAGCTCTTTATATATTTTGGAAATCAGTCCCCTGTCTGTGATGTCATTGGCAAATATGTTTTCCCATATGGTTGGTTTCCTTTTCAATTTGCTGTTGTTTTCTTTTGCTGAGCAGAAACTCTTCAGTTTGATGTAATCCCATTTATTTATTTTTTCCTTTATTTCTCTTGCTTTAGGAGATGTATCCGTGAAGAGATTGTTACGTGAGATATCTGATATTTTCTTGCCTATGTTTTCCTCTAGGACTTTTATGGTGTCACGGCTTACATTTAAGTCTTTGATCCATCTTGAGTTTATTCTCGTGTGTGGTGTAAGTTGGTGGTCTAGTTTCATTTTTTTGCAGGTCCCTATCCAGTTCTCCCAGCACCATTTGTTAAAGAGGCTCTTCTCACTCCATTTTATGTTCCTTCCTCCTTTATCAAAGATTAGTTGACCATAGAGGCCTGGGTTTATTTCTGGACTCTCTATTCTGTTCCACTGATCTATATGTCTGTTCTTATGCCAGTACCATACTGTTTTGATTACAGTGGCTTTGTAGTATTGTTTGATATCTGGTGTTGTGATTCCTCCTGCTGTGTTCTTCTGTCTCAAGATTGCTTTTGCTATTCGGGGTCTTTTTTGGTTCCATATGAATTTATGGAGTATTTGTTCTAGGTCTGTGAAATATGTCATTGGTATTTTAATAGGGATTGCATTGAATTTGTAAATTGCTTTGGGTAGTATGGCCATTTTGATGATGTTGATTCTTCCCATCCAAGAACATGGTATTTGCTTCCATTTATTTGTTTCTTCCTTAATTTCTTTCTTCAATGTTATGTAATTTTCAGAGTACAGGTCTTTTATCTCTTTGGTTAAGTTTACTCCTAGGTACTTTATTTTTCTTGTTGCTATAGTAAATGGTATTTTCTTTTTTGTCTCTGTCTCTGCTATTTTATTGTTGGTGTACAGAAATGCCTTGGATTTCTGTATATTTATTTTGTACCCTGCGATTTTGCCAAATTCACTTATTATATTGAGTAGTCTTTTAGTGGAGTTTATAGGATTTTCTAGGTATACTATCATATCATCTGCATATAATGAAAGTTTCACTTCCTCTTTCCCAATTTGGATTCCTTTTATTTCTTTTTCTTGTCTGATTGCTGTGGCTAGGACTTCCAACACTATGTTGAAAAGGAGTGGAGAGAGTGGACAACCTTGTCTCGTTCCTGAGTTCAGGGGGAATGCTTTCAGTTTTTGTCCATTGAGTATGATGTTGGCCTCAGGCTTCTCATATATAGCCTTAATTATGTTAAGATATGCTCCCTTTATTCCCATTTTGCTGAGTGTTTTCATCATAAATGGGTGTTGAACTTTATCAAATGCTTTTTCTGCATCTATTGATATGATCATGTGATTTTTGTCTTTCATTCTGTTTAGGTGATGTATTATATTTATTGATTTGCGAATATTAAACCATCCTTGCATCCCTGGAATGAAGCCCACTTGATCATGATGTATGATCTTTTTGATGTGTTGCTGGATCCTGTTTGCCAATATTTTATTGAGGATTTTAGCATCGATGTTCATCAGTGATATTGGCCTGTAGTTTTCTTTCTTTGTTGTGTCTTGACCTGGTTTGGGGATTAGGATAATACTGGCTTCATAGAAAGAGTTTGGGATTTTCCCTTCTTCTTGGATTTTTTGGAACAGTTTGAGGAGGATAGGAGTTAGTTCTTCCCTGAATGTTTTGTAGAATTCGCCTGTGAAGCCATCCGGTCCAGGGCTTTTGTGTGCCGGGAGATTTTGGATTACTGTTTCAATTTCCTTCTTTGTTATTGGTCTGTTGAGACTTTCCACTTCTTCTTGATTCAGTTTTGGAAGGTTGTATGTTTCTAGAAATTTGTCCATTTCTTCTAGATTGTCAAATTTCTTGTCATACAGTTGTCTGAAGTAATTTCTAACTATCATTTGTATTTCTGAGGTATCAGTCGTGATTTCTCCTCTTTCATTTCTGATTTTGTTTATTTGTGTCTTCTCTCTTTTTTTCTTGATTAGACTGGCTAGAGGCTTGTCGATTTTGTTGATTTTTTCGAAGAACCAGCTCCTAGTTTCGTTGATCTTTTGGATTGTTTGTTTAGTCTCTATGTCATTTAGTTCTGCTCTGATCTTGATGATTTCATTCCTTCTTCTTGCCCTAGGCTTTGTTTGTTGTTGTTGTTCTAGTTCTTGTAGCATTGTGGTTAGGTTTTTTATTTGAGATTCTTCTAGCCTTTTCAGATATGCCTGTATTGCTATAAACTTCCCTCTCAGGACTGCTTTTGCTGTGTCCCACAGGTTTTGGGTTGTTGTGTGCTCATTATCATTAGTTTCTAGAAATTTCTTGATTGCTTCTTTGATGTCATTGTTAGCCCATTCATTATTTAATAGCATGTTATTCAATCTCCATGAGTTTGGGTGTCTTTGATTTTTTCCTCTGAGGTTGATTTCTAGTTTCAAGGCATTGTGATCTGAAAAGATGCTTGATATGATTTCAATTTTCTTGAATTTGTTGAGGCTTGTTTTGTGACCTATCATGTGGTCTATCTTTGAAAATGTCCCATGTGCACTTGAAAAGAATGTATATTTTGCTTCTTTGGGGTGAAAAGTTCTATATATATCAGTTAGATCCATGTGGTTTAGTGTGTTGTTCAATGCCTGTATATCCTTGGTGTTTCTTTGCTTTGATGATCTGTCTATTGTTGATAATGGAGTGTTGAAGTCCCCTACTATGAGTGTGTTGTTGTTGATATCCTTTTTGTGGTCTTCTAGTATTTGCTTTATGTATTTGGGTGCTCCTATGTTGGGTGCATATATGTTTATCAAAGTCATATCTTCTTGATGGATTGTTCCTTTAAGTATTATGAAATGTCCTTCTTTGTCTCTTTTTATTGTCCTTGCTTTGAAATCCATTTTGTCTGATATGAGAACTGCTACCCCGGCTTTTTTTTCCGGTCCGTTTGCTTGGAATATTTTTTTATATCCCTTTACTTTCAGTCTGTGTAAATCTTTTGTTTTGAGGTGTGTTTCTTGTAGACAGCAAATATGTGGGTCCTGTTTTCTTATCCATTCCGTTACCCTATGTCTTTTAATTGGAGCATTTAATCCATTTACATTTAAGGTTATTATTGACGTGTATTTATTCATTTCCCTTTGTACCTCTGTTCCTCTCCTCTCTTGTTTTTTCCTAGAACAGTCCCTTTAGCATCTCTTGCAATGCTGGTTTGGTGGAGATGTATTCTTTCAGTCTTCCTTTGTCTGAGAAACTCCTTATTTCACCTTCTATTTTGAATGAGAGCCTTGCTGGGTAGAGTATTCTTGGTTGTAGGCCTTTGTTTTTCATTGCTTGAAATATTTTTGACCATTCCCTTCTGGCTTGTAATGTTTCTGTTGAGAAATCAGTTGATAGCCTTATCGGAGCTCCCTTGTATGTTATTTGCTGCTTTTCTCTTGCTGCTTTTAGGATTCTCTCTTTGTCTTGGAATGTTGCCATTTTAACTATGATGTGCCTTGGAGTGGGTTTTTGGGGGTTCCTCTTGATTGGAACTCTCAGTGCTTCTTGGACTTGCATAGCTTTTCCTCTCATCAGGTTCGGAAAATTTTCTGTCACTATTTCTCCTATCAGATTTTCAATTCCATGTTCCTTTTCTTCTTCCTCTCGTATTCCGATGATCCTTAAATTATTTTTCCTAATGCTATCCTGTAATTCCCTTACATCTTGTTCATATTTTTTCAATCGTTTTTCATTTTGCTGTATTGTCTGGGAGTTTTTCTCTACATTATCTTCTAACTCACTAATCCGATCTTCTGCTTCGTTTAGTCTGCTTTTGACTGATTCTACTGTGTTTTTCAGTTCAGAGATTGTATTCTTAAGTTCTTCCTGGTTCTTGTTAACGATTTCTATGTCTTTTTTTATGCTGGTGTAGTTCTCTGCCAGTTCCCTGTAATTTTCTTGGAGCTGCTGGTAACTTCCTTGAAGGTTGTCATAGTTGATTTTAAGGATGTCGAGTATATTGAGCTTCTTTACCACCATTGTTTTGAATTCCATGTCTGACATTTGGGCTATGTCTATTTCGTCTATCTCTCTTTCTGAGGATTCCTCTTTTCTTTTCATTGAGGGGTTATTTTTGCGTCTTACCATGTTGGATTCTTTTTGTTTTTATTTATTTATTTATTTATTTATTGGGGGGGTAGTCTGCTTTGACTTCCCTCCTTTGTGGTGTAATATTCTTTATCGAAGGTCTGGGAGTTTCAGTGGTGCAGTCTCTTTGATATCCTGAGCCTGATGGTCTTAAGTTACCCTTTATGTCGTTTGTTTATGCTGTTCGGTTATATTTCAGATGTTCTTTGATAGGATCTTCCTTCTGGCTACTTGGTTGAGAGTCACTCTATCTGCTTTGTCTTGAGTTCTTTTGTGGATATGCTGTTAAAGACATAAACACACAGCCCAGGCAGGAGACCCACACCCTCAGAAAGTATCCCCCACTCTATCCTGCTATCGTTAGCCAACTAGCCCGTATTAATATAAATGTAAAGAGATTTGAGCTTTTATACTATAAGAAGAATAGATACGAGTTGTTTTTGGGGAGGAAAAATATAATTTTTGATAGAGGGGTTGATAGATTAATAATAGTTGAGACTGTGCAAGCCAGTTAGTAATATTTACATTGTATGTTAAGAAAAATAGAAGAAAAGGATAGAAAAATACTTAGTATAGTAAGAAAGTGGGATTGTATTGTATTTGGGTTTATATAGTAATTATATTGTATTATTTAAAGTAATAGGGGGGCTAAGCTAGACACACAAACGAATAAACCACTATTAAAGAGAAAGGATGAGAAGGAGAGGTTATATGCAACACGTTAGAGATAAAGTTTGTTATTATTGGAAGAGGTGGAGGAAAAACACTCCCCCAAAAAATCCCCAAGAAAATAGGAGAAAGAAAAGAAGAAAGAGAGAAAGAGAAGAAAATAAAAAATTTACCACAACCCCCCCAAAAAACCCCAAAAGGTTAGCAAGAAAGGAACAAAGAAAGATAGAAAAGAAAGAATACAGAAGAAAAAAGAGAGAGAAAAAAAATTGAACAAAAAAAAAAAAATATATATATATATATATATATACCCCAAAACCCCCCCCAAAAAAAACCCCAGGAAAAGAATAAAGAAAGAAGGAAAGAAAAGAAATTATTAAGAAGAAAGAAAGAACAAGGGAGAAAAAATTTGGGAGAAAAAATTTGGAGAAAAAAAAAAAAAAACGATGTTTTTACTCCGTTTTAGCCTTGGTGTGTTGCCTTCTTTTTCTGGGTCTGCAGCTGGTCTAGTGTGGCAGGTCAGAGGTTCTTGTTCTTTTGCCGGACTGGTGTGCGCACCCGGTTGCCGCTATGGTGCGCGCCCGTGATTGCCGGCGCGGCGCGCTACCTTGCTGCCCGCTGTAGCCAGTTGAGGTGCCCTTGCGCGTAAGCCCCTGCGCGCTCTGACGGCCCGAGAGTTTGCCCCGCGGTTGGAGCCCACTGCTGCCAGGCCGCGGTGGTTCCCCGTTCGTGCCAAGGTGTCTCTGTCCGCGCGGGCGGCCCGAGCGCTTTCCCCGGGATTGGCTCCTTCTTTCGCTGGGGCGAGGCAGTTCCCCGTTCACGCCGAGGTGACCCTGCCCGCGCGGACGGCCCGAGCGCTTTCCCCGGGATTGGCTCCTTCTTTCGCTGGGGCGCGGCAGTTCCCCGTTCGCGCCGAGGTGACCCTGCCCGAGCGGACGGCCCGAGCGCTTTCCCCGGGATTGGCTCCTTCTTTCGCTGGGGCGAGGCAGTTCCCCGTTCACGCCGAGGTGACCCTGCCCGCGCGGACGGCCCGAGCGCTTTCCCCGGGATTGGCTCCTTCTTTCGCTGGGGCGCGGCAGTTCCCCGTTCGCGCCGAGGTGACCCTGCCCGCGCGGACGGCCCGAGCGCTTTCCCCGGGATTGGCTCCTTCTTTCGCTGTGGCGCGGCAGTTCCCCGTTCGCGCCGAGGTGACCCTGCCCGCGCTGACGGCCCGAGCGCTTTCCCCGGGATTGGCTCCTTCTTTCGCTGTGGCGCGGCAGTTCCCCGTTCGCGCCGAGGTGACCCTGCCCGCGCTGACGGCCCGAGCGCTTTCCCCGGGATTGGCTCCTTCTTTCGCTGTGGCGCGGCAGTTCCCCGTTCGCGCCGAGGTGACCCTGCCCGCGCGGACGGCCCGAGCGCTTTCCCCGGGATTGGCTCCTTCTTTCGCTGGGCCGCGGCGGTTCCCCGTTTGCGCCAAGGTGACCCTGCCCGCACAGGCGGCCAGAGAGCTCCCACTGACCCCGGGCTGAGGTGCTTTCACGCTCGCACGCTGCCCCGTGCCCTCAGTCCCGCTGAGCCGAGCTCCGGGAGTTGGTCTCTCGCCTCTTAGGGCAGGGCCAGGGACACTTGCGCTCAGTGGAATCGAGCGTCCGTGGGTCGCCGCCTCTCGCTGTTCCCGTGCTGCAGCCGCCCGCCTTCCCTCACCCGTCTGGGCGGGCACAAACAGAGCCTGTGCTAGTGGTCTGCTTTCCGGCCTGGGGCCCTGCGCCCACGGGAGCTGTCTAGGGGTGTCTGTGCACAGTCCTCTGCGTGTTCAGTGGGCCCTCCCTGTGCCCGTTGGGGCACTGATCTTATGTCCGTTGGGGAATGTCCGAGGGACGCCTGGACTCACGGCCCCGCGCACCTGGGCCAGTGAATGAGAGCACTTCCCTATGTGCGCCCCCGCGACCCAATGGTAGGGTTGAGGAGTGGATTAGCGAGCCCCTGCGCCTGGGCTCCTCCAGAACGGCCTACCACACCCAAACTTTCCTCCCGTCTCCACCATCCACTAGAGAAAAATATAAAGGAGAATTATGTTCTCACTTGCCCGGTAGCACGCTGTCTCCTGTCCTTCAGCGCCAATGCCACTTGGTCGAGTCCCGTCTCTGCCAGCGGGCAGAGATCCGCTCTCCGCCTGACTCCCTATTATATTTTATTGATTATATTGTTACAATAGTTCCACTTTTTTCCCCTTTGTCCCCCCCCCGCCCAGCACCCCCCTCCCCCAGCAATCCCTCCCTTCCCCAGTCCATGTCCATGGTTCCTGCATGCAATCTCTCCAGTTTCTCCCTTTCCTATTTTACCATTATTTTAGAACTGCTTCATTGTTTTTTTTTTTTATAACAATAAAAAAAAGTAATATTTCACCCCCCACCCCAGACTTTAGACCCTTTGTAATCTTATAGAGGAGAGTGGGCGATGGCCTCCTGCTCCTCTAGCTGCTTCAAGCTGGGCGTGGTTGTTGTCCTACCTACCCTTGGGTCCAGAAATCCCTAATAAGAGTGGGGGTGTGGAGAGGAGGGTGGCCTTCCCACATGGGGAAGGGTCGTGCTGCCTCCAGGTCAGCTGGCTGTTCCCAGACCATAGCGTACTTGGTTTAACAGGCTGGCATCCTTGTTGTATTCTGGGAGCAACAGATATAGAAACAGGGTTAGAAGGCATCATTCAATCCATAACCACTAGATGACAAAAGGCAGGGATTAATTTTTCAATGTCCCCAATTAGGGGAAAAAATAGAGGGGCTTCTTTGGTGGAAGGTGTGCCAGGCCATCATATCCATCCAGAACCCTTTTGTCCATTATACTTACTTTGGGCTGAGGGAAATATTTTAGGTCCCCCCCCCCCCTTAGACCTCTGGGTCTTTTCTGTCCAAGCCATTAGGATAGAAAAGAGAAACCAGTTTTAAGGTGAAGCCCACAGACCATCCCATACTTCACCAACCCAGCCACTTGGTACAACCAAACCATTGAGTCTCAGGAGGCAGTGATGCAGACAGGATTAAGTGAGGCCTATACCTACAGACAATCACTCAGGTAGTGATATCCTAGGCTTATACCCTTTGAAAACAGAAAACACATGTTAATTTATGTAGTATAACCCACAAACCATTCTAATAGTTCTGTAAGCCTGTCTTAATGGGAAGACATAAAAGCTCTTATTCTTATAAATATACTCAACATATAAGCTAAAACCATTATTTTATTTTATTTTTTTAAGTAAGAAATCTTCTACTATAAGATATAAGGGCAAGATAATAGAATCTCATTTCATGTCAGTCCTATAGGTGCATTCAGTAAGCATGGAATATTAAGTTCATTATTTCAAAGGATCTTGGTCCAAAGCCTATTTAATTTGTTTGTAGGATTACGTTACTGCTGTACTGAGATGAACAGAATAGCTTGGCGTAAACTGCCCGGAGGTTAATTACCAAGTTTTCTTGAAAGTCAATAGATTATTTTTTTCAGCAGCCTTTCCACTAAGGAAATCCCTAGGGTATTTATTGCCTGCTGAACATTACTATTTGAAAGTTTTTATTTTCTCTGAAGAGCTCCAAAGTCCAAATGAAATTTACTATTTAAAAGGGAAAGTCAAACACGTTTGTAAATCACAATGAAGCACTTCTAAAGTAATCTTTCATTTCAGATACACTTACATACCTAAACATATTGTGAATTTAGAACTAAAATTATTACTGTTTGTTTCAAAGGAAAATGCATCATCTTGATGTAATAGACGCAGTTTTGAAATACATTATTTGAATCAATTTAAAGGGTCAATAAGAAAGTTAAATCATTTCTGCAGTAACTCCTAGCATCTCTTCAAGTCTATGTTCAGGTCTATTGCTCTTATTTAAATGGCAACATATTCAGTGAGCAACAGTATTAAAAATAACTTGTAATAATTCATCCTGTGATGGATGAATTGGCATTTTAAATATTTTAGTCAATGTAAAAAAGATTGCTTACTATAATTAAAGAATTTGAATTAGAACTAAAGGTCACCTAAATGGGCTGTTACTCACACTTTACCTTTCCCAAGAAAATTAGAGATCATTGGTCATAGCAGTCTTACTGTGAACATCATGGACTTGACTTTCCAGTGTTCCTCAATAGCTGTACAGGCAGCCACTCTCAATAAATCATGCTTAGGTGTTAAGATGAATTCTATTTTTCATTCTGCATTTCACCCACTCTCCTCTTTGTCACATACACCTCTGAGGATATTATCCTGATTCTGCTTGAACAATTCCAGGAATAAAGAACTTAGTATTGCACATGCTAACACAACACCATTCATTTTGGTAAGGTTACTAATATTGAAGTGTTCCTTGTTAATTTCAACCAAAAAGAACTAAACCATCATTTCAACCATTGATCCAAATTCACTCTCTTCAAACCACTGAAATAAAAGTTAAATTACTTTCTGACTTGAGAAATCTTTCAATACTTTTGCTTCAAAATAAGTCTGGAAATTATGCAGCCATGTACACATAGGAAATAAATGAAAACTTGCTCAATGAGTTTACCAGTCTGGGAAAATTGTGGCTTTATCTTAACTGATAATGGTGAACTACATAGTCAAGTAATTCATCCCATGAAGGCACACAATGTACAACATTAAAATAGGAATAGGATAATTTCAGTAACAATGCCATTCAAAAGGTGTGGAAGAATAAGAACTTGAGAATCACTGGTCTATGGTAATCCCAAATTCCAGGCAAACAGTTGTTGCCACATCTTCCACAGAGAAAAACAATTGCTTTTTATAAAGTAGTAGCTCATATTTTATTTCTCAACTTTCTTCTCAACAGTATAAAGTAGGAAGCCCACCTCCTTTTGTTTTCTCTTTCTTTTTTGTTTTTAATTTTTGATTTTCTCCTTCTTGCTCCAAGCCAGTAGTGCTTTTGCCAGTATAACCTTATTATAAGTTTATGGTTTTCCTCTACACCTGATGTGAGTTCACTCAATGTGCCAGAAGGCACATCTATATTATATATCTCTACTTTGGTTTTCATATCAGGTCACATCGGGTTGAAAGGCACAACCTTAAAATTCTTAGAAATCCCTTTTGTCAAACACATGAATGCCAGGTCCTTCTTTAAATATTTCAGACGTCTTAACAAGGATCTTTAGAGCTAAAACTTCATTTGATTTTTGATACCAGGTTTCATTTTACTTTAGGAATCTTTATCAACAGACGAGACTGAAGATGAAAGTATTATTCAGCAAGACCTAGATTGTCTCTATTTCCAATAAATGCTGGCTTGCAAATTAAACAATTTCTTCATTTGATCATCTCTTTCCTTATCTTAACACAGGTTACTTGCTCCAACCAATTGACATTTATAACATCTTGCCTGATTGCATTAGTTGGATGTTCAAGTACATTAAATATATTTTTTACCTTCCATATTACTGAAGACAACCATTTTGTTAATTATCCTGCCACTACTTTAATATCTGTAGTTGCTCCAACCTGGTAAAAATCAAAACACTTTTTTTCACTGTTACCCAGCACTATTAAAATTTAGAGCATTATTTTTTCATACTTGCTGTTTCTTCTTGCCAAATTTCCAACCTCAACATGGTTCCAGCCAATGTCAAGTGGTTTTAATTATTGTGAAGGCAGACCCACATCAAATTGTGTGCCTATTTGCTCTTGCTGCATAGAAAATCATCTCAAAATGTACTGACTTAAAACAAAAACCATGTATTAATTCTCAAGGTGCTGTGGGTTGACAGGATAGGTTTTGTGATCTGGGCACGTTCACCTGGGTCTGGACAGTCTCAGATGGTCTCAGTCAGCTTGTTAGACGTTAGCAAGGCTGGTTGGTATAGGAGGAAAACTTCACACATATATCTTCTGATTCACTCTGTGTCAACCAGCGAAATGGTAAAAAGTGTCATCACCTAGCAGGCTTAGACTTTCTCGCTGACTGGGAACAACACAGCTAGCAGCACAAAGCAAATGTGTTGGAAGGCAGTTCTCCATGGGCCTCTTCAATAACATAAAACTGCTGTGAGCTTCCTCTCTAACTGCTAAACAACTACTATCTGAATGTCACGTATTTGGGGTTTTTGTTTATTTCTTTGGCAACACCCATATTTATCGTATTTATTATATTAAGGTAAGCATTGTAACAACCAAATACAAAATCTCAGGGGAATATACAGAGCAAAGTTTATTTTTCTCTTAAATCACATTTTAGGTAGGGCAAATGGAACAGGAAGTAAGGATTTTTGCTTCAAGTTGTACTTCATGGACAGAAAACTTCATCAAGCCTAGTGCTCAAATATTTGGGATTTTGGAGCTTTAGCTTATACAGCATCTGGCTGATGGCAAGAAAGACAATGCAGAAGGCACGGGGACAGTTAGCCATTTTAAGCTGCAGATGACACACATCATTTTTACTTCTATTGTCCTGAGGATAAGCCATGCCACATGTATGACCCAAAATAGATACAAATGGGCTGGAAAATATAGTTTAATAATGTTCCAAGGAAGATGAGGCTACTATTATTGATGAATAATCACTTAGTTTTTTTTCTTTTTTTGCCATAGCATTCTTTAATAACTCAATACTTTTTTTTTTTACTAAAGTACATTTTGTGACTTTAAAATTGTAATATATAAGATACTTTTTAATATATAGTATAAAATTCCTCATTTTAGAAAAAGTTTTACTGTTCATAAATACCTAAAATATACTTAAAGTACATTGATCCTTCTCTTTACATATATAACAATTTTGAAAGGAAGATGCCAGATAAAATATACAAATTCTAGCTTCATCATAGTGAAACAGCTGAAACTCCACTTTAGTCAAACAGTTTCATTTTCTCTCTTTAGCTGAAGGCCCCAAGAGTTATCATAATATTGATCAAAAGAGAGTTAAAGAGGGCATTTCCAAATATGTGCATTATGTAATCATAGTGCTCACAGGGAATGACTGCTAGGGAAGCAAATAGCCTGGGTCTCCAGGGATTATTTGGAAAGCAATTAACAGAAGGGGGAATGAGTGGGCCATGCACAACCATATAGGTGTTTAAAACTCAGCAGCGAGGCAGAAGGAACTCCGACCTTTAGGGACAGCATGGATGGAACTGGAGAGTATTGTGTTTAGTGAAATGAACCAAGCAGCAAAATACCATATGATATTATCTATACATGGAACCTAATGAACAAAAACAAACAAATGAGCGAAACAGAACCAGAGGCTTGAAGACAGGGAGCAGACTGACTGTGACCAGAGGGGAAGCGGGGATGGGAGAAGGGGGATCAGAAGGGGGAAGGACTAGTCAAGGAACTAGTATAAATAACCCATCGACATGGACCACAGTACAATGATTGACTGTGAGGGGTGGGGGTGGGGGCGGAGCAGTGTAGAGCAAAAGGGGAAAATTGAGACAACTACAATAGAACAACAATAGAAAAAGAAATTAAAAAAAAATCAACCCTTGAGGGGTTGATTTGATTTGTGGGCTTTATTCTTCTCCAGCCAATGGGCCTGAATGATAAGGTTCTAGTCAACTCACTGCCTAGATACATCTGGTTCCTGGTCTGGCTGAAACAAACCTGATCCTGTTTTCTTATGTTCCTAATTTCTCTTTGTGTTGCTTGATGGCACTTTTTAAGGATCTGTGTTTCTTGCCTGCAAGCATTATTAATTATCAGACCCCAAATTATGGTTGCTACCTTTATCAAACAATCAGTCTTGTTTTTCTTGTTCTTGTTAAAACTGCACTTTAATCTTGATATTGCTGTTAAACTGTTTTAATAAGGAGTTTTAGCTTTCTTTCATGTGTATAGATAATAAAAACAATAAGAGAATTTTTCCTTTAGAAATTCCTAAGAATTGTTTATGTAACTAAATGTTTTCCTTAATTATATGTGAAGATGGGGCTCTACTATTCAGAATTAACACCTTCACTTAAAATGAATATCTTTATTTGAGATGAAATAGAAAGTTTAGTACTTTGAGCAAATCCCTTATGCTCTGTAGAGCTTTAAAAATAATGATGCTGTTTAAAAGGCACAGCTTGTCTGTTCAAGTTTAAATGCTGCATGTGCTACCAGAGAGCCGAGGTTTTGCAAATGTTAAAATAAAGGAATATTATGCTGACTAGTCAGCAGTTCTGTGCCTACAATTGTTGACAATTATACAATTTCATAAATAAGATTTCTATTATAAATCAATCAGAAAAATATTAGAACATATTCCCTTTTTCAAAAATTAAGGTCCCAAAATTTTAGTAATATTACCTGATCGATCATTTTGGGTCACTAGCATTCCGCAAACAGATGTCTGGATTTCAGTTTGCTTGAACTTAATTCCAAAGGCATTTATTTGAGAAAATATCAATTCTTCCCTTGTATTAAACTTGTTGTTAGATTACAGGGGGATACTTACCATAATAAGACACAATGTAATTATCATGGAGCTTTAAGAAAGGCTTCATGGATTGAGAAAGTGTACCTAAAAAGCAAAAATTAAATGTTCTAGCTTTTAATATGTAGCTAAATGCGGTAATATACAATTGTGCATAGAAATAGGAACAGGGGCTGATCCTAGTCACTTAAAACTGTCTCACTTGTATCAATAAACAGACATGTGTTCCACTAAATTATACCCCGCTCATTGTTTATTTCTTACTCGCTAATAACACCACAGGAAAAGAACAGAGCTATTAAGATATGATCAGTGAATGTGATATAAGGAACTGTAAAACTTTTGACAATACATATGCATTATTCATCTATATGATTTTCTATATTCAAATCACATATAGCTGTATATTTTCCACTTTTGTAGATTTTTATTTTAGAAAATGCAATCAGGCTGAATATGTTCAATTGAAAAAAAAACAGAAGATATGCAGGATTTGCTTTTAAAATTATGTCTCACAAACATATGACATTTTATATCATTTTAACTTTTGTAATAAAGAAGGTAATGAAATAAAATTCAAAAGAGTTAATTTATTCATCTGATCTTTAATATTTATGAGTGATACAGAATAAAACCTAGTGATTCTTAATATATAAGGATATCTATCTACTATCTATTATCTATCTGTTTTTCCCTAATAGTTAAGAGTAAATTACAAATAATTTGGTTTTATGAATTGAATCATTATAACAAATTGTAAGAATCACACATTCCTTCTTCTCCCTCCACCATAAGCACACACACACGCGCGCACACACACACACACACACACACACACACACTAACAAATTGACCATTCTTAGTCTGGTTTGCAATAAAAGAAAACGTGGTTACTCTGGGTGTTTTTGTTTTGTTTTATTTTGTAATAAAAAATTAGGTTTATTTATTTTAAATCTCATTTATTGATCTTTTTAGAGAAAGAAAAGAAGAGTAAGGAAAGGAGAGAGAGAGAGAGAAAGCATCGATTTGTTGCTCTACCCATTTATGCATGCATTGGTTGATCATTTTATATGCTGTTATCGAGATCAGATCCAAAACCTTAGCAAATTGGAACAACGCTCCAACCAACTTTGCTACCTGGCCAGGGCTTGATTTTTTTAAAAATTAAATTTATTGGAGTGACATTGGTTAATAAGATTGTATAGATATCAGGTGTACATTTATGAGATACACTATCTGTATAATGTCTTGTGTGCCCACCACCCAAATTCAAGTCTTCTTCCATCACGGTATCTTTGACTCCCTTTACCCTTTACTACACCTTCATAGCTTTTCTTTCAAAAATTAAGACTAGTGTTACCACATGACCCAGAAACTCTTCTTCTGGGTACTACCCCCCAAAACTGAAAGTAATCTGAAAGCACTTATTTACAAGGGTATATGCACCTTTATGTTCATTGAAACCTCATTCATGATGGCCAAGAAGTGGTCACTCTGCTTATGACCTATATGAGGTTTGCCTGCTTTTTTCTTACCTGATGTTAGTCTGCTTATAGTAAATATTTTTACCTGATACCACTGAAATGAGTCCATGCCTTACTAATCAAGTATTTCTATGGTACGATTCTCTTTGTCCCAAAATATGATTCAAATATCTAGTTTCTAACAATTTACCTGAGTCATAAAATGATTAGTTTCATAAAATAATAGATGCACTCAGTCTATATGGTGGTGTACTAACAATCTGCTTCATTCATTTTGTAATTACCATCTGTTTATACTGGTGTGGTGGAATCTGCTACTGTCATTTAAGTTACGATGAGGACATGTTTATAGTAAGCAATAATTTACATAGCACATAGTTATTAGTGACATATTATATACATACAGGGTAACTCTTAAATCTCAGCAATGTCAGTATTAAATGTTATTTATACTACACTTGGCTTTTATGTTTAGTATTCCACCTAAAGCATTTTTCTCTTTAAATTCTCTCTGATTTTACACTTCTATGAATTGCACTTTCTGTTCTCTCTCAATGAATATTTGTAGATTGAATGGTTATCTGGCCCTCTGTTATGCACTGGAGATATACAAATGAAAATATTAAACTCACCATCAAGGAGTTTGTGTCTGTAGAGTGAGGATGATGAGGATGCAAAGTTAGTAATAAATACAGGTGCAAGGGACAAAGTGCAGGGAACTTTGCTCTTCACAGGGCTACGTTCAGGTACCTGTTAGCCAGCTGGGGTTCCAGTCAAGCTCACCAGGTTGCAGCTGCATCTACAGCATACTGTGCTATGCTGCACTTTAGAATAACAATAGTAAGAGCCACCCAGACTTTGAGACCCTCGTCTTATCCAACAATTTTTCACTCTTCATTTTTGAGGAAACGAAGACGAGCATCATACCTCTGTAACTACTTCCTGGTGAACATGGATACAGTATGTCTTTGACTTAGAGGAGTAAAATTCTCTGGCTGCCTGACTTACAAAAATCTTGGGGTCCTCTAGGTTCTGTGATTCCTGAGAACAGGAGTGTGTAAAGGGACCGAATATAGAAAAAATTTTTTTTAAGCCTGTAAGGAATAGGAGCTGACGTTTGTACATCACTTATCTTACCTTTTGAAGAGCAGCTTAAGGTCAGACAGTGGTTCACAGAAGTACTGTGGATCTGATTCCTTGTTCTCACTGAGTGGTATAGCTGGTTTCACTCAAGAGTGATATATCCGGAAAGCTATATATTGTACTTTAAGAAAAGAATGAGTTGTCAATAATGCCAAATGAAGACATGTCCATATTGGGTTCTGTTGTTTATGCGGGGTTCCTGATTTTCAGGTTCTTAAATATTCTGAGTTCCCTGGATTATGTGGGTATAGTTTAGTATCTGTTGGTGTGGATTAAAAAGATCAGACTAACATGTTTATTTATTTCATTCACCTTTCCTAATTGGGTAATATGCTTAACAGCCTTTTCTATAAATTGGTTCAGACATCCTATGATTTAGGAGAAGCCTATGTTCACTGCAGTGTTATTTACAATCACCAAGATATGGAAGCAGCCCAAGTGTCCATCAGCAGATGAGTGCATGAAAAGCTATGGGACATTTACACAATAGAAAAGAAAAAAGAAGAAAAAAGGAAATTTTTACCCTTTGTGACAGTAGGATGGACCTGGAGAATATTATGCTAAGTCACATAAGCCAGTCAGAGAAAGACAAATACCATATGATTTCACTCTTATGTGGAATCTAATGAACAAACTGAACTAACAAGGAAAATGAGGACAGACTCATACAGAGCAGGACAGCTGTGGGGAGGGGGATTAAAGCAGCCTGCGAGGCTAGAGTGTAGCTGGCAAGAGGAGAGGCAGAGAGCTACCAGTATTGAAACCAGAGCTGGGGCTTGGTAGTGCACTGTCTTGGGGCTACTAGCTCATGACACAGACTGCATAGCACTTGTGTGAGATGTGAGGACTGGACATCCCAAACAGGGTGACTGGAGACTTCTGCCCCTTCCCAGAAAAAGGGGCAAAGACAGACATGGCCATTGATTAAAATGCTGGACACTAACACTGGCTTCTGGAGTGCATGGGACTTTTTAAACAAAAAAATCACTGGGTGCAAAGTATTGACTCTCTCTTGGCTCTTGGCCTATGGAGCTTCGGCTCTTGACTTTGGGTTTCAGGTGCACTTGGATGCTTCCCTCACGGACAGAAGTGCTCATGGGACTGGCAGATGCTGGGCCTACAGAGCCTTAGGCCCCACCTTATTGGAAGCCGCTCCTAGAGGCAGGGTCCTGTGCTGGGATGCATTCCTCATGGGGCTTCAGTATCTGGGACACCATGATCCACTGTAGCACCGCACACTGTTTCCTGGACCGCTACGTGGAGACTGAGAGCAGTGCACCCCAGATCCTGAAAGAGAAAGCTGCTGCAAGAAAATGGTGACTCTGAAGCCCCCAGGTGCACACTCCAGAGAGAATGAAGATCTGCTTGCGTGGCTGGCTTAAGCTTCAAAAAGGACAGAGAAAAAGTGGGGAACTTCTGGGCATGGTTTGGCTTGTAATCTTTTGGGGAGCGAGAGAAGTTCTTGGTCTTGTGGGAGAGAGGGGCTCAGCGCAGGGTGCTCTCGGTCTTCCCCAACCCCCACAAATTGGAACCTGTTAACAAGACCTGTTTCCTTCACCACAAGTCTTTGGGTCAGGTGTCAAGGTGACAAATGGCCAAACTCTAGGCTGCACAGTTACATTACCCATTTCAATGTGGCTTCTTCTTTATATCTAGCGTTGTAGGACCTCTGTTCAACTACATTTCAGGCAGTTCCCAATGACAGATGTGATGTAATTTAGCTGTAATTTTGATGTGGCTGCGGAAGCATAGGAGTACCCCTTTTCCCAACCACTGTCTTCACTGGAATTCCAGGGGATTCTGTTTATTTAATATGTAAGTAAATAGCCCTGATTCAGTTAAACTCTCAGACCAGGTATCAGCAAAATTTTTTATTTTCTTTTTTTCCCCGTTGTGTAACATAAAATTTATAACATACACAGAAGTCGAGAAAATCGTGTTCTAAGTGTAACCATTGCCGGCTACGGCCACTCTTGTTTCACTAAATCCCCACCTGCTCCCTTTCCCTTCCCACTGAGCTATTTTTATGGGAATACCAAATACATTGCATGAGTTATATTTTCAAAGGTTCGGAATATTTCCTATCTATTTAAAATATATAGAATATTTTTTAAAAACATAATACTATGATCACATCTTTTAAAAGTCAAAATTAATTTCATGAGATCATCAAACATCCACTCAGTGTTCATGTTTCATTGAGGGCCTTATTTTCCACCCATGTGATTAGAGTGAGTCAGTATCTAAAGGAAATTAACATGTTCAGTTTGGTTGATATGTTTCCTAAGTCTCTTAATCTGTAAGCTTTCCCTTCATTGTTTTTTTCTTATAATTTATTTTATTTTAAGAAACTTCATTGGTTGTCATATAAAGTGTCCCACATTCCAGATTACGTTGATTGTATTCTCATGGAATATTTTTAACACATTCTTTTATTCTCCAAATTTCCTGTCAAGTCATTGTTATATCTGGAAGGCTTGCTTTGAGTTAAATTTCTTTTCTTGGGTAAAGCTATTTCATAGGTAACTTCCCAGGCTTTCATCAGATGGTACTTAATATTCAGTTAGCTCTCTTCCTGTGAGGTTAACAGCCATTGATGATCATTTACTGGGGTCATTGCTACTTCACAGTTTTTGCTAATTAATAATATTTTCATTCTGTCATTTCTTCTCCATTTATTAATAGCAGTTATATTGAGAGGACTTTCCCATAACAGCTATTTATTTACTCTGATTTCTGATTCACATTGGAAAGACAGGATAAATGCTTAGGATTTTTTCCCTTTATTTACTAGTTTTCAGTATAAAGAGTTGGCTTCTTGGTATCCTTCAAAGTTGACTAATGAGTTTTTTTCTACTATCTTTATCTAAATATCTAACTCATAAACAAATATATGTAATATGTTTCAGTACATTGTAATTATTATTCTTAATGAAACTGCTGGTTGCCAGAAGCGAGGAGAGTGGGGCGTAAGTAAAAGGGGTGATGAGGAATAAAAGATACAAAATCCCAAGTATATAATAAATAAGTCACAGGGATGTAATATATGGGATAGGGAAAATACTTAATATTGTAAAAACTTTGTATAGTAAAAGACGATTACTATACTTACTGGGTTGTTCACATCATAAGGCATATAAATGCCAAATCACAATACTGTATCCCTGAAACTAATATAAAATAGAATGTCAACTATAACTTACTAAGTAATGTTTTAGTATTTTAAATTTTAAAACATAACAACCTAGAAACAATGTTTAATTTAATAACAAGAAGACTCTGTAGCATCCAGATTGTGGTTTCTTTTCCTACTAAAAAGATTCAGGATCATTTCTTGGAGAAATGGCTGATTCCAGGTCTAGTGCAGATAATATACAAAGTGAACAAGAAATACTTTGTTATACTATAAAGGAAAGGAGCTATTAAAGACTATCTAGCTTTTGTCTAAAGGTCAGAAACCAAACTTATGAGATTTTATTCTTCAAAGGCAGAATAATTTGAGTATCAGCAATCTTTTTATGTAAAAAACAAAATAGTAAATGTTTTAGTCATTTCAGGCCATATTGGCTCAGAGGCTTTAGTTTGTTTATCTGTGTCTCTGCACCTCAAATTCTTCAAGTGTGAATTGAAGATAGTGTTATAAAGATTAAATAATATTCATTCAAAAACATTTATTGAGTGTCTATAAGATTATTAGTACTATATTTACCTATTTAGTAGATATTCAATTATATACCATTGCATAGTAAACTTTCCCAAAATATAGTGCTGAAAAGAGCAAACATTTGATTATAGCTCATGATTTCATGGGTCAGTAAATAGGGCAGGCTGGATTCCAGACAAGGCTCAGCTGGACAATTCTTCAGTTTCAATTAGTGTTGACTCATATAAATTGATGAAATTCAGCTGAAAGCTGAGCTGGCCTGGAGTGTTCATGATGGCTTAATGCTTATGCATGGGAATGTGCCAAAATGGTTGGAAGGCTAGACATGGCCAGACCCTTTCCCCTTTCCTTGTAGCCTTAGTGATTCTCAATGTGGCCTCCTCAGGTGGGTGGTTGGGTTTCTACATGGAAACTGAGGGATCCAATAAAGATTAGTGCACAGGTTGGCATTTTTCTTAAAGACTAGTTTAGAAACTTATAATATCACTTATTCTATCTAAAAAGTAAAATAAACCACAGGCCAGTACAGGGGGAAGGGTAGGGAAATTAGGCAAAACATCTCTTAAAGAATTGTGGTTATTTTTAAGTTGACAGAGCCTGCGATCAGGTCAATAATTCTTTGTGTGTTTTATCTTCTTCCCATGACTTTCAGTCTCCTCTAAGTATCTTTATCTTCTATTTCAGAAAATCACATTCTAAATCAAGCCCAAGTATAGATGAGGCTTTTTCAACGTAGTTCCACATGGATGGTTTCTCTCAGTCTAAACACTTGTGAGTTAAGGAAACAAGTTATTTGTCTTTTAAACACCCAGCATACAAGGCAAGTCAGTCAAAGGAGAATTGTAATAGGCAGGACAGGCATTGGGCTGGGGCATGTTAGATGGATAGCAGTCCTTGGTGGATTGAAATGCTGAAATCCAACTGGACATGTGTTGTTAATTCTTTGATTAGGGCTTAGCCCTCCTCCCAGAGAGAGAGTCTCTGTAGAACTTGGTGTCACCCTCTGGGTTTTGGTTCTATTTTATGAGTCATCTTTCATTTATTTATTTATTTTTCATATGAAAAAGTCTAGATTTATAGGTGAATATATTTGGGTCAGCTTCTGCTTGTAATATATGACAGATCCAAAGGCTTATTTTTATGTTGTGCTGACTCTGTACCTTTTAGTTGAATAATACCTTTAAAAATGTCATAGTTTGTTGTATTAAATTATACTTTACTTCAGTGGTCAAAAGCCACACCTGCACTTCTTTCTCAAAAAGTTATTCTATTTATTGGCCTGACAGAAAGGGTATTCCATTAAAATACTGTTAACAACTAAAACACTTTTTAAAAATTTTGTTTGGGTGATAATGTCAGAATTTCTCTTGAACAGAAGAGAATTTCTAAGAGTCACACCTTAAGACTCTTAAGGCAAAAGTCAAGAAAATGCCTCTATTTTGCACTAAACAAGAATACTACCATTTGTCTGGGGCAGGATGGGTAGGAGTTTCTCTATAGAAAATGGAGGACGTTGATACAACATTGTCAATTCCACCATTTTCCTTAAGCTCTTTTTCCCCCCATATGTGTCTAGGCTGTTTATATGCAACTAGAGATGAGTAATGGGTATTTTTAGTCAAACAGCTGTGTGAGCAATCTTATACTAAGGGTTGTAAGGGTACCATTTACATCAATATAAGAGCTTGAGCGTGTTTTTATTGATTGTCCTTGGCTGACTTTCTAGGCTTTTCCTTACCGGATTTTCTAGGATCACTAAAAAGCCTCCTTCTACACTCTGTTACATATTTTAACACAATATTATATTTCATCAAATACTATATTATCATAATTAAGGTTACTCTAGCAAAATATAGGTTGAAATATATTTAATTATTGCCTTCCAAAAGCAGAAGTAAGCTATTATATGTTGAGCAAATATATCATGATACAAAAATGTAGCATGAACTGTTCTAAGGTCATGCATTATTCTCAAAGTTCTAATTATATGTGTGCTTATATTTCCCCTTTATTAATAAGAAAATGAGTATTTGAAGATGTTACATGATTACTCAAGGTCACATAACCCCTGTTTATCAGAGCTGAGTTTCTTTTTCTCTTTATTAGCTCATATAGTTTTCAATGAGAAAAGAAAGATGTTAAATGACATTAGTTTTATTTGATGAAATGTGGCTTTTATTTCCAAAACAGAAGTCCTCTGCATTATACCATATGCATTTGTAGGTTTTGCATTTTTAGATGTTTGAATAGCGATGCAACTGGAAATTAGTTTCAGCAATACCAGAGATAGTTGCCAACTGTGTAAGAAATGAAAGATAATGACACAAAAGTGATGGCAATTTGCAGGATACTGGTTAAAGGATATCAGTTCTCTCCTGTTGCTGAATATGAACTCAATTCTCAGGAAATACATAAAGAGAGAACTAAACTTTATTAAGAATTCACCAATGCACAGACACTATGCTAAGCATTTCACATGCACTAAAGGAAGAAATTTCTTAATTCAGCTCTTAAAGAATATGTATTTCTTAAACATGAAGGAAGACATTTTATAAGCATGTCTCAAGTTACTTCTATGAAAATTGCATGTGCTAATTCTCTTAAAAGGCCATATTAAGAAACACATTGATGACTTCACATTAAAATAACATGTTGAGAATTAAAATTGTGTTTCATTGAATAATTAATCAATTATCTTAAAACAAGGCAAGATCATAACAGTATTAAATAATTAGATACAATTGTGGAGCTCATTAGATATTACCCAGCACTGCATGCAATTAAAAAGAATTTTTTGGTTGATCCTGGCTCCCAATTTAATTTCCCTATTGTTTCTCTTCCCATGAATTATTCATTATTTATAATGTATGTGACATTTTATTATTGCAATGATTTATCATTTTAAAAGTTTTATAATGTATGTTTTGAAGTCTATAGAGGTTTATTAATTTAATACTTAATGTATTATTTAGGTGCAGCAATTCTAAGTATTTTAAGAATATATACATATATACCTGGAAGACTGTGTAACAGATGGCTCTTGAAGGTCTTTTATATGTCAATCTGATTAATTTTTCAAAAATATATTTTAGAAATTTTAACTAAAATAGAATCAAGGATTTCTAATATTAGATTATTACTTATGACTGTTCAGAATATTTTAGATAACTTGAATTTCTCTTTTATGTGAGTTCCCCCTTTCCTTACTTTGCCTTCCTTGATCAGGAGTAATGATTTAATCCCTGTGTGATTTTCCTCTCTACAGTAAACGTATTGTTTTACCTTTTCCATCACCAGTTCTCCAATTCTCTGACACCAACTGGGTGTCAGTCCAATAGGTCAGTTCAAATCTGACACTAAACACCTAGGGTTAACCTCATCTCCACGGGTTAAAGGCTCAGTCCCACTGGACGGCCCCGACTTTAGACACCCGCTGCAGCGGGGTGCCCACGCTACATGCACTTTCGGCTGACATGGCTACAAAGTTGGGGGTCCACACAACCTTTCCTTTGGTTTAATAATCGGCTAGAAAGACCCACAAAACACAGAAAAGTATTTTACTTTCTATTACTGGTTTATTTTAAAGGCAGCAATCCAGGACTGGCCGAGGGGAAGAGAAGCAACGGGCAAGGTGTAGAGGAGGAGGGAGAGCTTCCGTACCTGCTCTAGACACTACTCTGCCCCGCATTCCCAGCGTCCACTAACCCAGTAACTCTAAACCTAATTATTCAAGGGTTTTCATGGAAGTTCCGTTACATATGCATGCTCGATTACATCATTGGCCATTGGTGACTGAACTCTATCTCCAAACTTCCTCCTCTCCCTGGAGGTCCACGGATGGGACTACAAGCTTCAATGTTTGAATCGTGGCTTGGTCTTTCTGGTGACTGGCATCCATCCCGAGGGCCTAGAGGCACCAGCCGTCCCATTAGCTTACAAAAGATGCTGTTATCAGGAGATTCCTTCGGTTTTAGAAGCTCTGTGTCAGGGTCCTGGGACAAAGGACAAAATATATATGCACTTTTTTATACCACATCTCCACTGTAATTTTCTAGTCCTTTTAAAACTTTCAATAAGGACTCGAACATGTCAGGTTCCAGAATAAGAGAAAACTGATTAAACTTCAGTTCGTGGAGAATGGAAGTTCATTTCTTATATAAACGCATCTTTGGATAATTGATATTAGTGTCATATATATCAGTAAGAACCCTGGCTGGTTTAGCTCAGTGGATCGAGCGTCGGCCTGCGAGCTAAGTGTCGCTGGTTCGATCTTCCAGTCAGGGTACATCAGAGAAGGAAAACTCTGACTCCAAAAAACCTCCGCTGCCTTGCGGCATACCTCTTCTGGGGAAAGGCTAAGGGAGTAAACCCCGACAGAAAATCCGGAGCCGGAGTCTCTAAGGCGGTTTGACGTTGTAGTCAACACCGGCAACTCCTGCGGCGCACCTGAAGCCAAGCTGTATCGACTCCGTCTTTCCCTTGGACCCTTCAGCTGCGAAGAGAGGGGGGGTCTGCTGCATGGGCAACAGCGGACCCTCCATATCACCCTGCCCAGGCTCTGTAGCTTCAGCTCCACTGGAGAGGACACTCCAGCGTCATCGCAAGATGTCGATTCAACACGGGAGGAGACAGATGCCGTGTCACTCCCGAGTCGGACGCACAGCCATTCTCGGCGGTGCAGATAGACACTTAAGAAGCTACACCATCGTCTCTCGAGACGGACGGCTGCCGACGACAACGAGTATTATACTACCCTGGCTGGTTTGGCTCAGTGGATTGAGCGTCGGCCTGTGAGCTAAGTGTCACTGGTTCGATCTTCCAGTCAGGGCACATCAGAGAAGGAAAACTCTGACTCCACAAAACCTCCGCTGCCTTGCGGCATACCTCTTCAGGGGAAAGGCTAAGGGAGTAAACCCCGACAGAAAATCCGGAGCCGGAGTCCCTAAGGCGGTTTGACGTTGTAGTCAACACCGGCAACTCCTGTGGCGCACCTGAAGCCAAGCTGTATTGACTCCATCTTTCCCTTGGACCCTTCAGCTGCGAAGAGAGGGGGGGTCTGCTGCATGGGCAACAGCAGACCCTCCATATCACCCTGCCCAGGCTCTGTAGCTTCAGCTTCACTGGAGAGGACACTCCAGCGTCATCGCAAGATGTCGATTCAACACGGGAGGAGACAGATACCGTGTCACTCCCGAGTCGGACTGCACAACCATTCTCGGCGGTGCAGATAGACTCTTAAGAAGCTACACCATTGTCTCTCGAGACGGACGGCTGCCGACGACGACGGGAATATATCAGTAAGAAAAACCTACCATCCTATCAGACTTGGTCCAGTTTGATAGCTTCTATCAGATCATTACAAAATATCCTTTGTTGGTTTAAAAAACCAGTTTGGTTACTGCTATTCCTGCTTGAAGAAATAACTCAGACATAGACTTTGCTCTGCTTTTTTCTGTAAGTGGAATGCAGGGCTCTGTGATGAAGTGTGTGTGTGTGTGTGTGTGTGTGTGTGTGTGTGTGTGTGTGTTTATGGGAATGGGGACATTATGTGTCTTTTGAACTAAAATGGTACCAACATTTTCATTTATCATGAGAGTATGTGGTGCTGTGAAATTTTATAAAGGATGCAGGCACACAGAAGAATGAAATGTGATCCCAGGCCTTAAAGTACCTATAATGTGATAAAACAGTGATCTCATTATCATTAGTTGAAGAAAATCTGTCAAGTTTTCTTTTGAAAATTAACCTTTGCAACAAGAAGTCTGGAAGACTGATTTCTTTCTCTATCACTATCCTATCAGCTCTATGACAACTCGCGATGCCTCCCTTTGTCTTTTTATTTTGTGGTCTGACCAAGGTATTCAGAGAAGTCCTACATGTTCCAAACACTTTCTTTGTTATATATTTTATATAGTCAATGGTGGAAGAGCAGTATTTACATAACTGTATCGTTTTTATGTAATTGACCACCACACTTACTGATCAACTTTCTGTTTAATGACTCCTCCATAGTAATCCCTAAATTGTACCACATCAGAAGTAAAATTAAGATTTTTTTAAAGTTGCCCCAAAATTTAAGAGTCTTTTGCTACAGTTTAGATTACCTAATGAATGTGGAACCAATAGATGGAATTAATTAATGGAACAGGAGATGTATGCAAAGAACAGTGCATATGGCTGTGATTATAAATTTATGTTTAAGTTCAAGTTAAGTAAGTTGGATCTTTATTCAATGATTAATTTTCTCAACCCATTAAGACTCTTTTATCTGCAAAAATTGATCATTTGTCAAATGTCCAAAACACTGGCTTACAGTCTACTACCAGAAAGACAAGAGAAAAATTAAAAGCAATTGTTGACAAAATATTGTTGAAGACAAACCTTTGTACTGACTGGTTGGAAAATATTTAAAAATAGGTGCATGAAAATAGTGTTATTATATAACAGTGTACAGTTAGGGTACAGAAGGTGTCTTTTTTCCCCCTAAAATTCTGATGTTCAAATTTCCTTATGTCAGATTAGTTATTTCACTAAATTTTAGCAGATCATAATTTTTCCTGCCCTACTATGAAAAACAAGAACATATTAAGCAGTAAATTATAAATATATATTCTTAAAACTAGTTATAGTCATTTTGACTGAATTTGCTTTTAAAATTGAGAATGTCTTCCAGTGTGTGATGATTTAATTTTTTTATATAGAATTTTACATTTGAAAGAGATTGCAGTATTGGCATAAAGATTTTTTTAAACTGAAGATATTCAAGGTTTAGCAGGTGTAAACAGAAGCTGTTTGGGAGCTTCCTTTATCTGACTTAAGGCAGAACCTTCTGAGAGGCCAGCCACCATAGTCCCCTCTCCAGGGCAGCTTCACTCCAAAAAAGGAGAGAGAATAAAATTGCTGAAAATACCCTTTCTTGGTGCATTTTATACCCAGAAAGAAGATGTACCTGATGAGAAATTGCATAAACTTCACAAATTTCTACATTTGTTTACCAAAAAGCTCATTTATCTTTCCCCATTAAGCCTATTTGTTTTTCCCAAAGAAATCTTTCTTCTTTTCTCTCTTGTTCTATCTCTAGCTATTCAAAAAGCTGCTCCTTCTGTGCACTTCATATGCTCCTGCATATGAATACACTTAATTATAGACAATCAGTCTTTTGTAACTTAACTCTCAGGTCTCTCATCATTCAAACCTAAGATGTTGAGGCAAAGTTCTTTCCTAACATTGATCAAACGGTTCTCTTAAATTATTTTTAAACCCAACTTCTTCAATTGATAATATATTTTCTCACGTGTTGAATGTCAATACACGATTTTCATATATCTATATCTATATGTTCATATCTAGAGTAGAAGTTGCAGTTTTAGCACACATTTATATAGGAAAAAATACTTTATAGTATGGATATTAAACAATTGGTGGAATAGTATATAGCTCTGATGAAGTGCTTCTTTAAGTGTGGTTCTCAGACCAACAGCATCACCGTCAACTAGGAGTTGGTTAGAAATGCCTGACCCCAGACTTATTATATCAGAAACTTTAAGTTGATTACAGCAACCTGTTTTTAAAAGGCTTTTCAGGAGAGTCTGACACATGCTTTCTTTCGCAAAACCTCTCCTCTTTCTCTCTTATTAGTTTACAAATCAAGATATGTTAGCATTCTTTCAGTTTCTTCAGCTTAGGCAACAAAAAGCTGGTTTTTTTTTTTTGGTTTTAAATTGAATTATATTTCTCCATAAATAACATAAATAAAGTAAAAAGGATTTGATGGGAACTGCCTTTTTTTCATACATTCATATTTCTAAGAGACAAAGGTTGATGTCTAGATATCAATAACTTTTAATTTTTTAATTTAAAAAGTACAAATACACTCTACTCAAACAAACATATTTTAAACCTAGAAATTGATTAAGTGAATGGAAGAATGTTGACAATTTTAGAAAATTAATGATATTACTAAAATATTAGTATTAGGGTGGAATTACTAGCAAGTTAATCATATTTTATTCTTTCCAATAGTGATTATAAAATTTGAGGTCCAAAAGTTTTAAGCTAAATTATAATAAGTCATTTTGTACACATTTGTTTTCTGGTTATATTCTGGAAATTAAATACAAAAGCAGATATTCTTTTACAGATTAAATAAGTCCTCAATTATATATTGATTAGTTGTGAGCTTAACTGTATAAAATTGTGATTTGTAGTAAAATTATAGAGGCTCTAAAAATTGTTTGAAATATTAAAATGCTATGGAAAAAGTAAAACACTTTGAGTAACTGTTTTTCTCTCTATAATCAATTTTACCATAAGAAAATATTTTAAAGAAATAAAAAAATAACAGAATTTTTATTTGCTTTCTAGATCACTAAATGTTAGTTTTTAGGAAATTTATAAATATTACAACTTATCTCAGCATTCCTTAGCCTTTTAATTGTCCATAAATCATTAAAGTATATCAGTTTATCTCTTGTCCTTGTTCCACGTATTGCTTTTCCTGCATAATGTTCTATTTACCATTGAAGGGAAAAATACAACATCAGAAGACAAATTGTATTTAATTCAAAAATCTTGCTGAAGTGTGGTTGTAACTTAGGGATTTTTGTAGAAACAAAGGTTCAGTACTTTTTATTTGAAACTTGTTTAATGTTCATGCGTGTCCATGCCAATATTCAAATTAAGCATTGTTATCTGCCTGTCTCTATAAAATGAATTATCACTGCTGATCTTCAACTTTGCTACAATGTGATTCATATTTCAAGTGATACACATACTTATGGCCAACAGACATGGTTTTCTGATAAAGCCATTCACTCAAAGCTGACAGAGATGAGAAATGTTTTCCATCAGAACAAAATAAAGATGTAGGATTATTCCCTTTGTGAAGACCACATGTAGCTGGTGGAGTGTGACATTTATGAGAAATAAAACCAGGAACTTTGAAGGTTTTTAAATCACTCTTACAAGGTTGCTTGCTGTTTTCAAATCCTTCAGAATTCAAAATGATCAGATCATGCAGGGAATTGATGCTGTAAATCAATGAAAGAAAACACAAGTTAAAAACCGGACGAGATGAAATACTTCTTCCTACTACTTCCTACACAATCCTTCACTTCCAAACTAGTTCATTACTCTATATTTTATTGTCAGGAATATTAGGACCTGGTATAATAAAACTGGTAAATTTACCCACAGTGACACACAACTTTGGGGAAAAGTGAAATATTCCAGGTTTTCATTCAACATGTCATTTCTGCCTCTAATTTCCCTTGCTTTTGTTAATCCATGTTTTTCACAGTTTGTATCTACCTTATTTGGTGTGTATTTATAGCCTTGTATTATAAATGTAGCAAAGGAGAAGCCTATACTAACATTCTTTCCTCTCAGAAATGTCAATAGAATGTATAAAAGAGCTAGGTCTAATATTTTCTTCCTATTGTTACTAAACTATGTGGTAGTAAATAAACTCAATATGTCACTACAAAATAAATTTAAAAAGCATGTGGAAGAAAAGAATCCTTAGTTTTTAGTAGGTTACTCATAAAGATTTTTTAAAAGCTGCTTTGCCTCACTATATATAATTTTCCACAAACACACACAGATGGAGTTGACAAGAGCTCTTTCCTTGGCCAAATTTTAGTAGGTTCATCTGACAAGAACTCTTCATGCCTAGGCCTCAGTCTTGGTTGGCTGCGCTTGGCCTGCAGAGCCCAATTTTAGCCAAGAATCTGGCTAAGCCAGTTTATTGAGAATCCTCCATTACATTTAAAATCAATCGAGTCCCTCATCCTTTACCCTTAATATTTTAATAGCTAAATGCTGAGCCTACTTGTATTAAGGTCTGTTAAGCTTGTTTAGCAAGAATCTCCCATACTTATATCAAATTAAGGTTCTTTTGGCAACTTTCTATCCATCTACCAACATATTTTGCTCTTTGGCTATAAATCCCAAATGCTTTTGCTGTTTCAGCATTATGTTCTAACTCTTGTCCCCATTGCAGTAGCCTTCCTTGCTATTTGTAAAAAGAACGTGGTGCTATTGTATATTTTTATATAAAGAAGAATTTTCTTATTCTGATGTACAGAAAATTCAACAGTGCACATTTAACTCAGTTTGATGGCAAGTTCTTTAGCTTTTGTGTTTTCCAGCTTGATAATGTGAGCCACAGATTTTGGACCCTGATTGCCTCCCCAGTAATGTCAAATCTCATCATGTCTGTCAATGTCACTGTTCCTGGTAGCTTCCACCAATTTAGTCAGATCTCCTTTGTCTTCTGAGTTAAACTGTGTGAATATGATAGTAGTACAGGTCTTCCTGTGCCTAGATGTGCCAATCTGGCCTTCCCCTTGATAATGGAGTCAGTAAGGGACCCCATCTTATGACACAAGGCAGGCAGAAAGACAATCAGATCCCTGGGACCCATGTCTAATGTAGTCACCACTAGCCCCACCTTCTTGTTCTTGACCAAGGTGATGACAGCGTTTATCCCTGTTCAAAAGACAGGTTGTCCCTTACAACAATCTCTGCTTTTCTTTATCTGTGGTTTGTTCCTAGGGGTCAGTTTAAGCAGTTGAGTGGATATTTGGAAGTTCAAGGGTGAGCTGGTTAATTTGCAGCTGGCAATTTGGTGGAGCAGGGCTATGTGACAAAGCGAGCAAGGGCCTTTTCGGGCTAGAAGTCCTGCATAAGTCTTACATCTTTTTCTCAAATTGGATTTACCACCTTCTTAGCCTCCTGCTTCTTAACAGCAGCAGATGCCAGGGCCATCTTCTTCCCCTTGGCCTTTTTGTTTTTCAACATCTTGTTTGTATGTGTATATATGTGGGTGTGTATTCTATCACATAGATTATTTATATGGAAATTTGAAAAATAATTCTGATTGTTAAAGATTCCTGTTTATATAATTTCATATCAATAATTTGCTTCATTTGGGTTCTGTTGATCTTATTTTCCTAAGGCTTTGAGTTCCATATATTTAGAAATTTCAATACATTTATTCTGTTTTTCAAATTCTATGTGTTACATTTTTGAAAGAAAGTGGTAATAAATTATAATTAGTTGTCTGAGTCAGCATTGCAATCCCCTGCCTCTTTCATAATGTCATTTTAATTTTCTATTTAAATATTACTCTTGGAATTATTTATGGCCCAGATGTCTGCTGTAGTGTTAAGCCAGGTTTGCATAATATTTTGTTACATTCTTAATATGACTTGAAGGTAGATTGTTCATATTTACATATGCTCATTAACTTGAAAAATACAACTTAATGTAACATTTTATTAAATATGTCAATGCCTGCAAGTTTTCAACAGGAAAATCTTTGTAATGTATTTGATATTTCTCCTCTTTCTAACAGTCAATATTTTACACAGTGTGAATTTAAAGCCAAAATTGGTGTCCTCATGGTTCATAATTTATAATTCTTTAATTAGTTACTTGGGGTGAAAGAGAATGTCTTCTTGGAGTAAAAGAAGATAACTACTTATGATAATGATAATATATGATAGCAAATTTTAAATTATGTTATCTTGAACAATGCTATTGTGTTACAATATATACTTACTGTGGAATTCAGGAGACCATTAATGACACAAGAATGATGGATACTTTTCTAAAACTAACTTAGGTTCTTCATTGTTTATCACGTGGAGAAAACTCACAGTATCACATTTTCTTTAATTGCATTAGCTCTTTTATTAAAACATTTAACAATTTTATCCTAAAACACTGGATGAGAGATATGTTGTCTTTCTAAAAACGCTAGAGGAAGAATAAGTTAGAAAAAAAGTATCAAAATATAAAACAACCTCAAGTATCTGAGCTAAGCCCAGAAATGACACACACGTTATGTAGCTATGGTTTTATTTTGTCTACATGCTGAGCTGAAAATGAAGATGTATGCCAATAAAACTACTGAGTATAATACACACTAAAATTCCTTTAGGCTGCTGTGATACTATGAATTCCCACAGCTCAAAACACATTATAATGTGCTTGGAAAAGTATTCCTACCAGCGAGTATGTTTTAAAGTAATATATTTTTGAAATTTATTATGCTACAGATTTAAATATAGCAAAAAAAAAAAAAAAGGACAAAATTTGTTTTAGGACTCAAATACGTAAAAAGCAAAATGAATAAAAGGTACATTTTGTTTTCCTTTCCAAAGATAATTTTTTGTAAAAGCACGTGAATACATCTGGAAGTAATCTAATATGCATTTTATTTTTCAGATAATTTCCAATAATCTAAATTATACATCTCCCTTCTTCTGTGATGTTAATTTATTAATGCAATACAGCATATCTTTCTGTGAAAATATGTAGAACAAATATCTGATATTTATTAGACATTTAATATATAATTTATTAACTACTAAAATGTGTAATTATAATAGTTAAATACTGACTTTTAAATGGGGGGAAAAGTCTCTGTACAAAATTGCATTCATAAAGATCTAAGAATATACATTTTAAAGGTACATATATTTTTTTTCCCTCAGTGGAGACAGCAGACAATGTGTAGATTTCCTCAGTTTAGAAGGTCATTGTTACATGACAAATAGCTATGATGTCATGTTCTGGGTGTTATGCAGTAAATACACTGAAGGATTGAATGTTCTGAAACTCATTGTTCCTGAGCACTATATATTTTTAATAAAATACTGGGTTGTTAAAGAAATAATGAATATTTAAAAATCTCCCATCTTCTTCTACAATTAGTGAAATAAGCAAAGGAAAGTACAGAACTGTGTCGAAGTCCTTTGCTGCAATCTAATGGCATAGGAGAGCAGAGTACTAATGACGTTATATGAGGATTGTTACTTATGACAGTTAACTTTGACCTTCATCAAACATTTAACTTCACTGAAACGGAATCTGAGAATCTGTGCTTAAATTTCACCATCCACGGGGAAAAAATTATTCCTGAGTGGGTAGTACTTATGACTCCTACCAAACACCCACACAAATAAAAAAAAAAAAAACATAGGCCTGCTTTGTAGAGAACACTGTAATGTGTCATGGGATTTCCACAAATGAAAATCAAGTTACTTAGGAAATTAATAACTAAGTAACCATAGCAGGTAGTAGATCAGTAGATTTTTAAAGAGACTTCATTTTTAATAGATCTAAAAACATAAAAGGCTGATAGTCAATCTAAAAAATAATGTTCAAAACCTGAATATTGAACATTATTTTAAAAATAAAAAACACATTAAATAAAATCTAAATGAATGAGGAAATATCTCATGTACACAGAAATAAAATATCAGTATTGTACATATTTAAATGACTCCCATTTTCTCCAGATTCAAATAATTTTAATTAAATCTGAGATTGATTTCCTTATTGGTGAAATATCAAGTCCCCAATGATATAGAATACAAAGCTCAAAAACAAGCAATATCTATCAATAATAATATAATACAACATAAAAATAAAAAACAAATACAATAATATAAAAAATGTATGCAACTGAATAGCAAAAAAATAAATAAATAAATCCAGATAAAAGGTGGGCAAGGAACTGAAGAGACAATTTTGCAAAGAAGATATACCAATGGCCAAAAGGTACCTGAAAAGGAGCTTAACATCACCAATCATCAGAGAAATGCAAATCAAAACCATGATGAGATGTCAACTCACACCCATTATGTTATTATCAAAAGATAAGGGATGACTCATTGTTGCACCCACTGTGGAACATGGTATGGATGTTCTTCAGAAAGTAGATGCATCATTCTCACTTTGGTTATATACGCAAAGGAAATAAAATTAGGATCTCCATAGATATCTGCATTCCTATGTTCATGACAACATTATTCATATTATCCAAGGTGTGAAAATAACCTAAGTTTCATTGGTGACTGAATGGATAAAGAAGATGTAATATATACAAAGTATAGGATTTATTCAGACATAAGTATTTAATTGCCTCTGGTTCTATCTTGGCCTCAGTAAGGCCATTTTCAAATACAGAAATATTGTTTCTCATTTTTAATGCTGACTTGAAATTTGCAAATATTATAGGATTTATGCCTCTGCTTCTATCATTGCAGTGGAAAAAATGAAAACAGTTCACATTTACAAAGATAGATAAGTGGGAAGTATAGTAAAAATTTGTGCATACTTTTAGAATCAGAAGGCAAACTTTAAAGTTTTAAACAACGATAAGCAATTTATTTTGCAAAACGTTTTTAATAGAGCTACAAAACTTATTGTTATACTGTGCAGTATTTGTGTTACTGAGAGTGTTAATGAAATATGACAAATTTTACTTTTAATCAGCACAATCAGAAACATTAGTCTGCTTAATAATGATATTGATGAGTCAAATACTTTCAGATTTATGTTAAATTAAGCCATCATAGACCTTGCATATTATAAACATAGCCAGCACATCAGGATTTAGACAATTAAAAAAATCAAGGGTTATACAGGAAAAAGAATACCAAACCTTGAAATGAAAGTAACCATTTTTAGTGATAAATTTCACTTGAAGATTGCATACTGGAATAAAAAAACATTTCTAAATATAACATCTAGCTATGTTAAGATTTTAATTGTTCTTATTTTTATTTTATATTATATTACTTTCTTGGTTATGAAAACATTAACACAACCCCCACTTTTAAAATTATATACTTAAAAAAATTTAAGGATGTACCTCACCCTTAATTTTTTCAACCCTCTTTCCATGTATCCCTAGAGGTAATCAATATAATTAGTTTCTGAGTTATCCTTACTGTGTTTCTTTTTGCAAAAATACACTTGTAAATGGGTGCTTTCTTATTTCTCTTTTTTTCAATATAAAATTCAGCACAATCTCTATATTCTCTTATTTTTTTGCATTCTTTATAAATAATGTTGCAAATGTATTTTCCTATTCTTTGTGATGATTGGATTGAATGGTAAAACATGTACCGTTCTGTTAAATGTACTCACATTTATATTTATAAGGTTAAAACATTTTGTGTTTTCAAACAAATATATGAGAGAGTGTCTGGTTTACAACTTGACATGTAGCCAAACTTTTATTTTGGTCATTCTAATACATGATACACAGTTAGAAGGGTACTTTTAATTTTTATTCCACTTATGATGTGTGAGGTTGATCTCTTCTATGTTTACAGACAATTTTCATACATTTTTGTTAATTATCTGTTTATGTCTTTCCATTTTTTCCTGTAAAATTGATGTTGGCTATTTACCTGCAATTAATGTTGAAAGTGTATATTCACTGTTTTTCATTTGTCTTTTGACTTGTTATTGCATTCTTTTCATTCAAAAAGTGTAAACCTAATTTTCTTATTAATGCCTTATTTTATATATTCTCGATTTTTTATTATTAAAACTTTCCCATACAGTTGAATAAGCTTAATTAATTCGGCCATATTTTCCTTGTGTGCACTCACATGCTTGAGTGTGTGTGTGTGCACATGTTTCACGGAGAATACAATACACAGATATGGGACAAAGGTAATATATTTATAACATATGTCTTATAGGGTATTTCTCTCAAAAGAATACTCACAGGATAAACGTAAATAACTTTCAAAACTTTGGAATACTTTATAAGATATGTTTCAGGAAATTGTAATAGGAAAAAAAAATTAAGAACGGCCTGAAAGTGCTGCCACTGTACTATCATTGCACAATTTCTATTTGTGGAAGTTGGGAATGAATGCAGAGAATGGTCAAAACTGAAGAAATATGAACCTGAAGTGATTCTGAGCTTGTCTCCCTCCTCAGTGTCAGGCCCGCATCATCCACTTGTTTCTGTATGGAAATTCTTCCTAGGCATTGACTATCGTAAAATCATTAGTTATCCTCCATCGTGATAATCTACAAGCCATGGGGTCAAAGTGTCTTTGGATTGTCATCGAAAACATAGAGTAAAACCTTCAGTAGTGATGGATTCTTATAAAGAATACAGGTAGACAAAGCAAACTGCATATTGCTCATAAACGATTTTTTCACAAATATAAAATTATCCAAGTGTTTATTTTTAATTCATGCCAAGTAGTAAAATTATTTATACGTAGTTACTCTTAAGTTTTAGAAAGATCTGATGAGATTTAAAGTCTGCTCACACAAAATGAATGCATATAATAAATTTTTAGTGGAAAAATTAAAGGGAGGTGGTAAAGCTCACAGCAAAACCATACATTTCAATTACATTAGTTAACGCTATACAATGTCTGTGCAATTTCCAATGTGAAATTTACCACAACAAGAATCCAGTGTTTTCCTACCATGGGGTACACCATTATAAAAAAAAATGACGTTTTTAATAATGGAAAGGTAAGATCATAATACTAGATAGTAAAATTCCACTGCTAGAATGGCCCTAGACATCATATTTCCCCAGTATATCATTGTAAAAAACAGAAGAGTTTAAAAATCAGTAACTGTTAAAATATGTCTATATAAACAACTCATGGCCGTGACAACTTGGCTGGTCCATGGCACCTTTTTGCAACCTACGGTATACTACACTTGTATCATAAGCGTGCTTCCAGGACCCAAACAATATTTTAGTTATATTTGAAGAAGTCTGATCCTGACATTGTATCCTACTGACTTTTATTGTAGCAAACAAAGAGCTGAACAATAAGAGTACAAAGACTCTACAACCCATATACTATAGCTGGGGGTAGTGGGTTGATGAAGACCAGAAGCGAAACGCCTTGGAGATGACAAGAACGCACCACGGCGCGGAGCTAGGCGGAGACTGCGCTAAGTCTTAGTGCTCCCCAATATGCTCCGAGGCGGCAGCCTTCCACTCGGCAAATGGTCTCCTGGTGAGTTTAATCATGGGAGTGGGAATAATTGCCTGTTGTTTTATTATGCATGGCAACAGAATATTCTAAGAAATATAGAAATCTAAAGTTTGACTGGAAAATAGAAATGATGGATACCTCTCATAAAAGAAGGCAACTCATGAGGGGAAGAACGGGCAAAGAAGAAGCCATCTATAAAGCTGAAACTTCAGCACTCATTTCAAAACATTCCTACTTTTGTCTTATGCCGACACTATCCAGGCAGTGCTGACTGCACCTCCCCTCTCCGTTCGGTTTCTTTTTTTCAAATGCTTACCTTCTCTCTCTCTCTCTCTCTCTCTCTCTCTCTCTCTCTCTCTCTCTCTCTCTCTTTTT
This sequence comes from Furipterus horrens, assembly GCF_987537825.1. Taxonomy (NCBI): domain Eukaryota; kingdom Metazoa; phylum Chordata; class Mammalia; order Chiroptera; family Furipteridae; genus Furipterus; species Furipterus horrens. Next base: position 14,906,925 of record NW_028327182.1, read on the forward strand.
TTTTTTTTTAGAATGATGATAATGTTTATTATTTCAAGGGATACACAGTGATTATAATATACACAGTGATAGCTTTGTGCCAGTAACTTTTCTTACCGCTTTCTATATATTAACTCATTTAAACTTTCCATCCTATTGAGGTGGCCCCATTTTAAACATAAGAAGGCTCCTTTCAGAAAGGTTAAGGCATTTGCTAGTCACACCACTAGTAAACAGGCTGTCGGCTCTTCCAGGATGTTCACTATCGCCCATATTGAGAGCAAACACAGCAGGCCAGGCCTGGAAACAGAGCTGGGCCAGAACACGTGGGCGCTCTAAGAAGGCTAATAGTGCGTCTCCTTTCAAAATGATATTCTCTAAATAGATGTCCAGCATCCGTTTGGAGAAAAGGCTGAGTGCAGTGAGTGAGAAGGAGGCAGGGAGGACTGCGGCCTCAGGACTCACTTGCTCTTTACTGCCCTGAGCAGTTCAGCTCCAGCCATGAACTTGCACATGTCACCTAACAACTCTGGGGCCTGGAGGGCAGGCTAGACACCATCTCTTGTCACTTAACTGCTTCCAGGGGTTTTCCCCCCATCATTCCAGTAGGTCAGAGAAAAAAAAAAATTAATGGCTCAAAGACAAAAGATGCTAATTTGGTGCCACACAGTTTGCACTTCAAAGAGCAGGGCATTGCAACTTTGAGCACTAAGTGTTCTTAGCTGAGCTTGATTTTATTTTACATTACGTTTTTATAAGTCAACTGATTTTTCAGTGAGTTAGCTTTGCAAAGCCCATTACTTATATCAATGTCAGAGGCATTTTGAATTTCAAAAAGGTGTTTTTTTTTTTGTTAGTCTATATTTGAAATAAGATGCAAAACTGAGTCGGGAACTGCTTATAATACAATTTCTCCTGGTAAATACAGGGCATCTATAAAGCTATGTCGGGTGAATAAATGTATGCATGCAAACATCCATAAATTGGTTAGCCCTCTTTCTTTTATATACATAGTTCTATTATTGACACTATTAGAGATGTCCCATTTCCCCCTCCTCTTTGCCCACTTCCACCCAGCCCTTGCCACCCTTTCCATCTGGCTATCACCACACTGGTGCAGGAAAAAAAACACTAGACACTAAAGAAAAACTAAGCAAAACTGAATATTGCATGAACTTCAGTAATAATACCGTATCAATATTGATTCATTAATTGTAAAAAAAAATGTACAATACTGATCCGGCTGGTGTGCTTGGTTGGAGTGTCGGAAGGTATTGGTTTCAATTTCTGATCAGGGTACATATCTGGATCATAGGTTCAATTCCAAATCGGGATGTGTTGGAGAAGACAATCAATTTATATTTCTTTCTCACACTGATGTTTTTCTCTCCTTCCTCCCTTCCTCTCTCCCTAAAAGCAATGAAAAAATGTCCTCAGGTGAAGTTAAAAAAATGTATAATACTACCATAAAAAATTAATAATAAAAAAAACTGGATGGAGGCACAGGAAACTATAAGATCTTTACATTTTTGTGTAACTAAAAACTATTCTAAAATACACATTTTATTAAATATAAACATGTATTTATATTTTATAGTCTACTCACACATGATTATAATCCATACTCCAGTGAGTTATCAGATATTTCTATAATGCTAACACAGATACCTATTGTTCTAATTCCCATATAATTTTTTCAAACATCCTCTTACTTGACATGATGTGAACTACAATCCTTGAAGGAAATAATGCCTGAAGTCTTTAACAACTTTAAAAAAAAATGAAGACCCCTTGCCTCCTAGAATTTCTAAGACTAAATGGGAAAACAAATTATAAGTATAAATTGATTACTTAAGTTGCAATGGGATATATGAAAACTGATAAAATAGATGTATGCCCTAGAGAATGTGATCACTATTATAATATTAAGCTTTGACAAACACTGCATTCTGGCTGTCATGTTTGTGTTAGTAAAATATACAAAACATGAATGATATTAGAAACTAAGAAATTATCCAGGGAAGATATTACAGGACAAAGTAGTATCTGAATGTTTTAATAATGTAAGGCAAATAACATTGTAGAAGCTATTTTAATAACATACTTTATTTGATTGCCAAATATAACACTAGTTTGTACAAAGAAACTTATGTATGGCTCGGTATCACCACTTGATAAATATCAAAGATCATTCTGAGTTTTGTGAGTAACTTTAATTTTTTTCCTAATTTTAAAAGAATATTCTAACTTTGTGTTTGTACAAATTTAAGCTCTGTTTTTGTAAGAATGAGCCAGTCCTATGATTTTAAACAAAATTTAAAAGTGCTATTTAATATCTAAATAAAAATAAATTTCATAGGCTAGAAAATACATTGATCATATAATTAGACATGTGAGAAAACATTACAGTAAATAGTGGTTACTCTTTTGTGCATTAACTGTTTGAATGACCGCTGGTAAATTAAATAGATTTTGAACTGTTTATTAGGTAAAAAATGTTTCAATTGTATGCACATGACATAGATATAAAATTTCTACTTGTTACTTGGATCAGCAATCAACATCTTTCACTAAACACACACACACTTTTTTCTCGAAATACATTGCTTTTCTATAAACACATTTGTTTAATTAAAGCTGATGGATTCTATGATTTGTAAGCAACATAATTCTCTCTTTACAGTTTTTTTTCTGACCAATGAGTCTATAACATGTTACCTGTAATTTCTTTTAAGTATAATCCTATTATAGGCAAGAAATATTTGTATTTCATCTTAAAGAAGCAGGTGTTTGAATGTGTCCCAGTCCCACTGCTGTTGGCTGAGTGCTCTTCAAAGTATCTTCACAAACTAATATAATTTAATGTATTGAAAAAAATATAACTCTGAAGAAATGCAGTTAGTCCTTGAGAATGATCTGTCAGAATATCCCTTTTCTTATGTTGAACCCCATATTATTCCACATTAAGATTAAACATAGGTCTTAATTCTTTATTTTGTGGACAATGGAGTAATTTCTTCCATTTGAGAAGGCTTCTTATTTGGATAAAATAAGTGCATCTGTCTCTAGACATTCAGTTGAATCTTCCCGAAACATTGCTCTAGCAATTCCTTTTAAACAAATGAAACATTTCTCTCTCACACAGTTTTATTTTTGTATATGTGTTTCAAGATCACTGTGCCTCTAAATACCCATGTCTGAAACTTAGAATGAAATATATTAAAAGTATCCATGCTTTAATACACATACCCAAAAAGTATCTTATTCTGAAAAATCACAGAATAAATATAAGAGAAACTTATGGAAATAATAAGATTAGTATCACATGATACAAAAGTTATGCAACTAAACTCAACCAATAAATCGATCATTCAACAAACAAGTAAATTGATGGATTTTTAACTGGAGAACTAAAAAAAGCAGTAAATAACTTTGATTTTAAATAGCCAAATTAAACCTTCATTGACAGTTTTGTTTGGTATACTAGTCCCTCTCTATATCGCGGTTCACTTATCACAGCCTCACTGTATCGCAGGGTTTAAAAAAATAGTATATTTATTTATCGCAGATTTTTCGCTATAAGGTTAATAAGGGGCTGGGAACGGTTTATAAGTGTGTGGGAAAGGTTTATAAAGCCTTAAAATATATATAAATACTGAAATAAATGTGAGGTTCCTACTTTGCGGATTTTTACCACTTTGGTGGAGGTCTAGAATGTGATACCCGCGATAAGTGAGGGAATACTGTAACTATCATTCAATGCCTGTTTCTTTGGCTGGGGAGCTCCAGCTTCTACTCTGTCTTATTTTGTTTTGTTGAGTTTTATTTTTTATTTGATCTCTATTGTGTTTTTTCACCTTTACCATTTAGTCCCCTTATAACCGCGTCCCCCACAGCAGTCACCACACTGTTGGATTTGTAGATCATTCGGGACATTTTATTTCAATAAAGACTAGTTCCATCAAAATTTAGAATCTGATATTTGTTATAGCTGTCATCACAAATCAGTTATTTTAACATAGGAGAGAAATGACTTCACAGCTTCATCTTCTGCACTAACAATGTCACAATTTACATAAACATCTGGCAAATATATAATAGTTTTTAACCCATTGCTTATATGACTGAAGCTTATACAGATTTTCATTAAAATTTTCATATATTGCTAAGACTTCCTTTAACTTATGTACAAGTTGTTCCTGAATGTTTCATAACATTAATGTATTGTGAAAATCACTTTTGAATTAATGTTACATCTACAGAACAATAGCATCCTTGGGGAATAAGATATCATTGCACACTTGCTAATTCAATATATAACAACATAAAGAAGTAAGAATTTTGGCAGCATATTATGCACTTTTATAAATGATTTATAAGTTTAAGTTGTGGTAAAGCAGAATTGTTACTATAATATTTTAATAACTTTATTCTACTGCCTAAGTTTGAATGTTGGAAGCAGTCATGCCACTTACTGTGTTTTCCTCTCCCCAATGAAACCTTTGCTTTTATGCCCAAGAGTTCACCTAAGCTGGGTCACTCAAGAGCTATGTTTTTAGAATTCAGTTTTTGAAAATCATAGTCCAAGACCTCATGCTCTCCTTTAGTACACTTTTATTAAATTTAAACTCATATTTCCAAATATTTTATAGAAAAATATCTAATATCCACATATTTAGTCTTAAGTTACTTAGTCTCTTCATATTTTATGTCTTGCAGACATTTATTTTAAATTTCTGAACCCCTCCATTACACATTATCCTTATTATATCTTCATGTCATGCTCAAAGGAGGAAGCAAATTTTAGATGTCAGAATAATTTATCTGTAGAATTAGTTTTAATGTTGAGTAATAAGGGCTTAAACAGTAATTCATTATATCAACTAAACAGGCACAAACCTATAGAGAATAAACTAATGTGTCAGCTACACTAAGAGCATGTCCTCAAATGTTTTCAGTCAATCCTGAACCACATGATTTCCATAGTTAAGGCTACCTCATGGTCCATAATAGTTGCTGGAACATCAGCTATTACATGCACTGTCTGCAGCAGCAAGGAAAAAAGGAAGAAAAGACTTTGCTCACCTTAATGAATATGTAAGTATATGTATTTATAATTTAATGCAACATACAAATGACATATATAAAGAGGCTTAGAATAAGATGTGGTGTATTATATTTATATTTTAATACAATATTTATCAACAATTATATTTCATAATAATGTAATTTTGGCTACTAGAGGTATAAATGGGCTTTATTGTACTTGTTTATTTTTAGTTTTTGCATCAGACTTACCTTTTCAAATAATTGAAAAGTTAGCTGCTACTTTCATGTCATTAAAGATTGCAAATAACACAATAATCAGCTATCTTTAAAATTTTAAAGTATTTGCTTATGACTTTTTTAATAGTAAATATTTCTCACAATTTGTTTATTTAAATGTTTATTTTTGTTTACTTCAATTTGAATTGTTTTCATTTTCCTAGAAAATCCAACATAGGAATGAAATATTCACACTCATTAGCATGGAGTTTGTCAACATATCTTCTATAATTTTAATTTCATAGCTGGATTTATTCCTTGTGTCTAAATATTGAGTTAGTCTTTGTGTTTCCTTTTCTATAATTTGACTAAGAAGTACTGTATCAAGCTTGTTATTCTATCACAAACCAAATCTGGATTTTTATCAAATAACTGCTTTTGTCCTTTTTAATTAATGTCTCTACTTTTATGTTAATCTTTATGATTAGTATTTGCTATATAATTTTCAAAAACATTAGTTGAATGTTTTATTCACTCTAAATGTCATAGGCTTACTAATACAAGTGTTTAAAATGGTGCATTTTTCTTCATAAATCTATTACAGTACAAGTTTTCTGAAGGACTTACTGTGTATAATTTTTGAGGCATGAACATTGTATTATAAACCATCTTATCTTCAAAGAAGCCATATGTAATTAAAGAACAGGTTTACTGTCTGTATATTGCTTAGATGGACCTGTTTTGCAGGCACTATGTGATATATAAATAATATTAATTTTCATTAATTTACATTTTTATTATTTTTACACATATTTTCCAAGTAATATTTTCATGAAAACGTGCACTTGAAAGGCAAAGATAGTAAAATCTTATTCAAACATGTTGTTCATACATATGAATACAAAAAAGTAAACTAAACTATTTTACAAATTCAGACAACCAACTATTTTCTCCTTTATGTAGCATAAATCCTCTTATACTAAAAATAAAAAGTAATAGCCCTTTTAGACTCAAAGATCTACATTCAGTTTAGTTCTTTGCATGTTACCCAAACTTACTTTGTCATTTGACCACTTTTTATTGCTTGTAAACAGCATAGGCAACTTTCCAAGATATTTTTTTCAAAAATCACTTCATTTTGCCCTTTATGGGAAAGGTCATACTGAATCCACTTAGGACAACAGAAGGAGTCGTAAATATAAGCGGTTACATATCATACCTGAGCATGAGTGGTCAAAAAGAATTTATTGGAAAATTATTCTTACACCCTGCCACTTCATTCATTTAAATTCTTCAGCATGTATAAGGTCTCTCCAGCAGACTCATTAATATTTTGTTTTGTTTTTTTCTTAAACAAGTGCCAATTTTAAATGAGCCCTGTTGAAAGTAGCTGGCCAAAAGCAACATTTCCCCCACCCCACCCCCCCAGCCCCGCTTTGTCTAGTCCTATTGCCGTTCATTGCATATCATTGGCCTCACTTCTCATTTCCCCCTCTGTCTAGCAGAGCTTATTTGAGCCCAAAGCTGCTTTTGAATTAATAGAAGATGTACACACTGGGGTCAGTTTATCAGACCTGGAAGGAGAGAAGCAATCAGCTCAACAAGCAGCAAAGCCATTTGGAGCACCATCAAGGACAAGAGCAAAACTAGCTTGCTATGATGAGCATTGCCTCATATTCTCTTTCATTTTTTAAAATAATTTACTTATTTATTTGTTTGTTTATTTGTAGAGAGAGGGGAAAGGAGAAAGAGAGAGAGAGAAACATCACTGTGTGGTTGCTTCTCACTCGCGCCCCCAACTGGGGACCTGATGTGCAACCTAGTCATGTGCTCTGACTAGGAATCGAACCAGTGACACTTGGCTGGCAGGCCGACGCTCAATCCACTGAGCCACAGCAGCCTGGGCTTTCTCTTTCAATTTTAATAGTACAGGAATAGCCTTTCCAATTTTTAATTTTAATTTTGTTCATTTTCATTTTTTGACAGAACATGTAAATTGACTAAACATATGTAAAGAATGAACTATTTATCTATGGGTAATCTGCAGGTAATAGGAAAAGATACAACTCATCAAGGTATTGATATGGGTAAAGTGCAGGCTAAAGAAAAGGTGGATTTTGCTGTTTTGTTTTAAAGCAACACTGCTCAACAGATGCATAATGTGAGACACGTATGTAATTAATTTTTTCAAGGAGTCACATTAAAAACAATTTAAGAGAAGAAAGTGAAGTTCATTTTATTACTATATTTAACCCCAAATATCCAAAATATTATTTCAATGGTAATCAATATAAAATTATTCATGGAATATATTACATATTTTTTAATATTAAGACTTCCAAACTGAATATGCCTTTTATACTCGATGGCATGTTTCAATTTGTAGTAGTCACACCTCTGTCAAAAACAACAGCAAAAACTCACAAACATATAGAATAATTTTATGAGTTAATTTCAACCAATAACTGAAGACATGCCTGGAGGCAAGATCTCAAGGGATTGAGAAACTACTCTGGAGAATGGCACTTTGGCAGTTCTGTTTATATGAGAATCAAAAGAGAAAATGTAAGTGAGTTTACATGAAATTTATTAGTGGTAGATTAAGGAGGTGGGAAAAACAAAGAGGGGAAATCTCCACGGTTGCATACAAAGTAAAATGAAGAGATACATATACTTCTTTTACATTGGTGAGTATAGGATAGTTAGCATTTAACATTTACACTAAATAGACATGATTTGCAGGTAACAAGGTCACAATGAGAAGTTTTGCGGTCATCGTGCTGTAGCTTGTGGTTATGCCTCCAAGGGGGCTGGAACAGACAGTGACATTCCAAGTGTGTGTTATCCTCAATGCATGAGAACAATGGACAGGAACCCCTTGAAGTAAAGATTAACCTTTTACTAAGGAACGTATGAACCTGGAACTTGGCTACCCACGTAACTTGCTCAGTTAGAAATTTATAATAAGATCATTGCATGTAGTTACTTTTGCTCACTGAGCTTGGCAACCTTCTCAGATAGTCCCCTGAGTTTATCAGGTCTCTTATATAACCTTTTATTTGCAGTTCAAATGCTCAATAATCACATTCAAAAAGAGGTTCCTGTATTAGATAGTGCATGTCTAGAAAAGCAGATCATTACAATTATGGCTAAAAATAATCTTTTGAATGTTCTTGTGGATAATCAACCAAATGTTCAAACATTTAGTATATAGCCACTGATTGATATGTCAAAACCTGCAGGGCCAAGATAATATTAAGCATCTACCACTTAGATTATGTAACAGCATTTTTTCCTTTTACTCCTCTGTATTATGTTTTAACAAAAACAAAACAAAAATTGTACCAACATTGGCACTGCTGGTTTCCACTTTGATGTCAGTTGTTGGAAAGGTAAAATTTATTTGGGAAATACATTTTTCAAAGATATTTGTTTCAAGATCTAGTTAACACCATTGCAAATGGATAGAATTTCTTCAAATTGCTTCAATCTCTGAGCCTCAGAAAAACTGATTTGAAATAATTACAATGTTATAATAACAACCTCACAGGTAATCTTTGTAGAGTAGGCAGCATCTTATCCTATCCTCCAAACCTCCAAGATGGCATGTTCTGATCCCTGGGCAATGTGAATGTGACAAGTCACTCCCATGATCATTTTTTATTATATAGCACAGCTAATCATAAGATAAAGAAATTATCCTATACAACTAACCTAATTATTTGAGAGTTCTGAAGTAGTGATTTTTTTTCTTGGCACTGGCAAGAAAAGTCCTAAAGATTCAAACAAGGAAAGGATTCAACAAGCTATTGGTGCTTTGAAGATGTAGGTGGTTGTTTGAGAAGGGAAGCAGGTGGCTTTGAAGATGACAAGGAAGACACGTGACTGACAGTCAAAAAAAAAGATGGTAAGTAGCTTTTACTTTGGCAAGGAACTGGATTCTGTCAATAATCTGAATGACCTCAAAAGTAGATTCTTCCCCCAAGCCTCCAGATGCTAGCCCAGTGCCCCGTCATCTTGATTTGGTACAATGAGACCCTGAGCAGATGATGTAGTGAGCCAAGTCAGACCTCTGACTTATAGAACAATGAAGTACTAAATAGGCATTGTTTCAAGCCATTACATTGTGGTAATTTGTTATGGCACCAGTAGAAAATTAACACATTTTTGGAGAGTATTTTGTAACTTGTAAAATGTTTTATAACTTTTAAGTAATATAATCAGAACACAGAATAAATTACATTCTCTCTTTGAACTCTGCAGATAAATAAACTCCGTATGTTCTATGAACAAACATGCTATTCATAAAGACTCCTAGAAGTTTCCTGATTTATCCTTCTTATAAACATGAAGACTTAAGATTATTAATAAGCAAATGAAAACCCATTATCTCTACTGAATAACCAGAATATTATATTCCTATTAATGGGACATAAAGAATGCCATTAAAAAGATATATACATTTTTTGGTCCCCCATACCACAGAATGGAGCAAGGTAATTCTCTTAGATAATGTCAGGTAATGATGCAAAAGATACTGGTAATGAGATTATCAAAACTACTGAAAATTAAAGACAGAGAGATGTAAATTAAAGCCATAATGAGATACCACCTCACACCAGTCAGAATGACCATCATCAACAAATCAATAAACAACGTGCTGGTGAGGATGTGGAGAAACGGGAACCCTACTGCACTGTTGGTGGGAATGCAGACTGGTGCAGCCACTACGGAAAACAGTACGGAACTTCCTCACAGAACTAAAAATGGAACTGCCTTTTATCCAGCAATTCCATTGCTAGGATTATAACCGAAGAATCCTGAAACTCCAATTTAAAAGAACACCCCTATGTTCATAGCGGCGCTATTTACAATAGCTAAGTGTTGGAAACAGCGTAAGTGCCCGTCCATAGATGAGTGGATTAGAAGACTGTGGTACATTTACACAGTAGAACACTATGTAGCAGAAAGAAAAAAGAAACTTCTACCATTTGTGACAACATGGATGGAACAGGAGAGTATTATGCTTAGCGAGATAAACCAGGCAGCGAAAGACAAATACCATGTGATCTCACCTAATACAGGAAACTAAAGAGCAACACAAACAAAAGAGCAAAATTAAACCAGAGGCATGTAAAGAAGGAGCAGACTAACAATGACAAGGGGGGAGGGGGGTGGGGGAGGGGGAAGGAGAGAAAGTGGGGAAAGGAAGGGAAGGGTTGAGTCAAGGAACTAGTATAAATAACCCATGGACATGGACAGTGGGGTAATGGGGTGGGGATGGACTGTGGGAGACGAGGCGGGCTGGGTGGGGGGAGCAATGGGGGAAAAAGTGGGACAACTATAATAGAAACAATAATAAATAAATTCTAAAACAATTAAAGGAAAAAATAGTGAGTTTTCTATTTTTTGTGTCGAACATACTATCTTAATATTATAGGTCTTGTTATCTGGTGGTGTAAATCCTCCAGCATGTTTTTTTTTTTTTTCCTTTCTTCTTTTTATCTTTAATATTTGTTTTCATAAAATCATGTGATTTATTTTATTTTTTACTTTATTTTTATTATTGACACTATGAAAGATGCCCCCATTTCTCCACCACCACTTTGTCCACTACCCAACCAGCCCCTGTCCCCCATTCCCTTTGGTTATCACCACACTGCTGTCTGTGTCTATGCATTATACATATATGTTCTTTGGCTAATCCCCTCATGTTCTTTCATCCAGTCCCATCCCCCCATTCCCTCTGACAGCTGTCTGTCTCTTTCATGTATCCATGCCTCTGGTTCTATTTTGTTTATCAGTTTATTTTGTCTGTTATATTAAACATATAAGTGAAACCATATGGCATTTGCCTTTCTCTTTCTGACTTATTTCACTTAGCATAATGCTCTCCAGGCCCATCCATGCTGTCACAAAAGGTAAGAGTTGCTTTTTTTGTGGCCATGTAATATTCCATTGTATAAATGTCCACAACTTTCAATCCACTTATCTACTGTTGGGCACTTGGGCTGTTTCCAGATCTTGGTTGTTGTAGACTTGCCCTAATGATCATGGCTATATCCATTTCTATATGAATTTTATAATTAACCTGTCAATTTTTTTAAAGCTCAGCTGAGATTTGATTAATATTTCATTAAGGATAGAGAAATAATTTGAGGAGAAATGCCATGTTTATATTGCTGGTTTTCAAATATATAAATATTGAATAATTACCTATTCATTTAGTTAGAAATATTTAATTTTTCTCAGTGCTATTTTGTAGTTTCTTACATAGAGAAATTATGTATATTTTCTTCATTTATTTCATTTTTTACTACACCCTGCTTGATAGCACACACAATGAAGCCATGGCTTAATAAATATCTTCCAATAGTGGTATGGAATATAAACAGTCTAGAAACTCAATCTTCTAGAGAAATAGAGAACTTGAGATACTCACATGATTTTTGTTCTTTCTGTTAATAAAAATGACCAAGTAATAAACTAGCCTGTGGTCCCCTGTGTGTTTGGTGACTTCACACTCAGGGAGAGAAGAATCAAGGGAGTATTGCAGAATTCCAATATTATAATTATCTATTCTTTCTTCCAAAGGATATATATGTGTGTGTGTGTGTGTGTGTGTGTGCATGTGTATACACACACATATATATACAAATATATATATATATATTTTTTTTTATTTGTGTAATCTGGTCAAAAAATATCCTACCATGCAATGTGAAAAATAGAGACATTTATTGAAGAACAAACAAGGTACAAGAAACCTTTTACATAGGACAATGAACCCACAGTCCCTTCAAAATAGGCAACTTGGGACCTCACACAGGTCTCCAAATTGACATCAGATGCCCTATCATATTTTTCTGAATTTCATCGATGGTCTGAAATCTCTTCCCTTTCAAAGGTGGTTTTATTTTTGAAAAAAGTCAGAAGTCACAGGGCACCAAATCTGGACTGTAGAGAGGCTAGGTCACCTCGGTGATTTGATGTTTCACCAAAAAAATCTGGACGAGATGTGATGCATAAGCAGCTGTGTTGCTGTGATGAAGCTGCCAATCACCAGTTGCCCATAGCTGTAGCCTTCTGAGTCATCCAAATAGTTTTCACAAAAAAATGTTCAAGCTTAACACAAAATTTGAGGCAGATTTGTTGCTCGGCACACTGAGTCATTTTGAAGGCAGGCCACACAGTACACATGCTCACTCAATAGCGTCTACCACCCCCACTGACTAGTACAGTGAAGTCATCATTGTTCATGCATGATCATTCCAGTCCACTCTCCTTGGCTGCCAGGTTTCATCTTGTCTCATTATATTAACTATGGCTGGACTTTTTTCTGACAGATTCTCTCTCTCTCTCTCTCTCTCTCTCTCTCTCTCTCTCTCTCTCTCTCTCTCTCTCTCTCTCTCTCCCCCCCTCTCACTAAGGAATATGAATATGAATATTCCTTAGACCTGTAATCTATGTAGGTCATCCTGTATAATAATTATTTTCATGTGTACAATTATGTTTCTGAAGTGGGTCAAGACAATTACAAAGCCAACAGCATATTATAAACTAGGCCAATACTTTACCCCCTCGTCTATCTCTTTATTAAACTACACCTAAGACTTCCAATCAAATGCACCAGTAAAGGTAGTTTGCTGACATGACCTAGTAGCATTGCTCCACGTACACACTGCAACTGTGAGAAGGTGCTGTATATAAGACAAATATGAGCTCAAATCTATTACTAAATTTCTATTAGAAGATTTAATTAGAACATTTGAAGGGAAATTTCTTCACTTTGTAGCCACAAAGAAATTGAAATGAAATAAACATTTTCCTTAGGAGGTAATATGAATAAAGATAGTAGGCTGACTACATAAAAATTACCTGAGGTGCTTTAAAAATATATCTTTCTATTTATGTTTCATCTTCCCAGTCTGAATAGTGGATCTGGGAAGATACAATATTATTTTTAAATGCCCCAGGTGATTTTTATGCAACTTGATAAGGAAACTACCATGCATTGTTACAGTTATATAATATTATTGCTGCTATAGCTATAGAGCATAAGCAATGAATGAAGTACAGGGATTTAAAACCCTTACACTTACCCATTCTCACCCGGTATTGCCATTTTGCCTAATTAGAGTCAGGGTTTCCTCTTTAACAACGGTAACCTATATGTTTTGCCAATTAAACAGAAATAGCTTATTTAACAAATCTAAATACAGAGGTTCTGAATAACCCAAGACTTTTATGTATTTCACTTTTTGAAAGTTTAAAAATTCAAGAGAATTTAATAGGAGCAGTCTACCATCCCTTTAAACTCACCTTAAGCAAAAACACATTATCACATTGCCATTACTTGATGTGTGAAATTAACAAGTGAAAAAAGAAAACAACATTAAGAAAAACACTTTAAAATTTTACTTTCAACATTATGCACATAATAAATTCACTCAAGTTATTCTAGGACCACGAAATAAAAAAAAAAGGTTGACATCATTGTGGAGAATTATTATTTTCTTAAGTTTAATTGTGACATTGCTACCTTTACCAGTGAGAAGAATCCAGAGGATAAGATAGACTGATATCAGGAATCCAAACTTATACACTCCCCTCTCTCATTGTTTGGGGTACTTGAAATAAAAATGTTTCCTCATAAAATTTGGGAATTTGTAACAACGAATTCTTCAACCCTTGATTCTTTCTTGACAGTAGCTGTATGTCTAATATATTCAGCTCCCCTAATTTATGTTTTTGCTTTGACCCTTGTATTTATGGCACAAAAGAATCCTGAAATGAGTATGAGCTTTGCATGTGACAAATACTCTCTTCCCTCCTGCGTTCAGGATATCCTCACATGAGGGAAGAGAGTAGTTAATGCAGGTAACATTAATCAAAGACTCTCAGTGTGAGTTTCCTGCATACCCAGTATTTACAACCTGCTTGAAACACGGACCTCGTTACTATACCAGACATCCTGCTTCCAAGTTGTCCTATTTCTTTGCTAGTGTATTCATTTATTTTCCTAGAATATGGCTTCAGACTTGTGTAGTTCTCTTAGTGAGACCTGAGAATTCATTGTGTTTCAGTTCCACAAAATGCAACAATTGTTCAAGAAATCCTGATCAATATTTTTCCCTTTAAAAAATCCTTTTAGCCCTGGCTGCTGTGGCTCAGTGGATTGAGCATCAGCCTGCAAGCCAAGTGTCGCTGGTTCGATTCCCAGTCAGGGCACATTACTAGGCTGCATGTCAGGTCCCCAGTTGAGGGTGCGAGTGAGAAGCAACCACACAGTGAAAAAATTTAAAAATAAAAATAAAACCTTTAAAGTAGTCTTCTTTCAAGCATTTAAATCTTGGTTCTGGTCTGTATTAAATCTTTTGTATTTGTACTTTGTTAGAATTGTATACTTTCTTTGGACTGGTTACTTCACAGCTCCTTTCATTTATACTTCCCTATCTCTGTGTAAAAGGTAAACTGGACTCTCATTTTTAAAAACATTTCAGCAGCTAATGACAGAGTAATAAATAGAGAGACAACTAAAAACGTAACTACTAGATTAAGGAATGCCTAATTTAGTGTGGTGATTTCTTATTTCTCAATCATCATGGTATAAGAGGCAGCACATTAGAAAGAAAATAAATAATTAGTGAAAAAAATGAACAAGTGATATAATGGCTTCCAGCTCTAGCGACAGGCTGACTTACATAGTCCTTGTGTCCCCATCCTTCTGCCTCATTATTGTAGCTCTTTCATATTAGAAAGTCCATTGAATGCAGTAGTAAATAGACTTTGGAGTCAAAGAAATAGGTTCAAGGACTGGCCCTGATACTTGCTTGTGACTTTGGCAAGCCACTACCCCTTTAGTTTCCTCATTTATAAAAATGGCCCCTGAATTGTATATATGTCACCGAAATGTTGTGAGACAATGTGTGTAAAAATACTTATCTTGGTAACTAGCATATGGTTCAAACTAAACATATTAGAATATTTTTATTCCTTATCTGCTGGGATCTGGAATGAGAGATTTTTTTCTTTACACATAACATAAACAGGTTTAATAGTCACTTATGCATTACACAGGCTTAATGTTTTTTAGGGTTTTAATGCTAATAAAATACATCTGATAAGGAGTCAATACTTAAAATATATAAAGAACTCATATAACTCAATAGCCAAGAAACCAGACATAAATATTTGTGGCAAACCACCAACTTTTGTTCTTATTATAGAAGTAATGCCTGGTAAATTCCAACTAATACATGATTGCAAACAGAAAACAAAGCCTGCATCATTGAGAGAAGAGAACAAGTGAGATAAAATTAGCTTTAGACTGAAGGAGTCTATAACTTTGGGAGACCTAAGTGTTTAGGGAAAAGAGACGGGCATGCTGGGAAAGCCATTGGTAGTTCCTGAGACTGAAGCTCCTTTGCTCTTTGCTAGCTTCTAGAAACCACGTGGGAGCTAAGTCAGGGAAAAAGCCCATCTTTAAGCTAAAAGTTCACATCACCAGTGCAAAGCAGTAACCTACTTATCTTGTGAAATCTCTCCTGTGACAATTACCTAATGGTTGTTAGTGCATGCTTTAGTAGAAGTTCTGCTCACTCATCCTATGCCCCAAGGCTTAAATGGGCTAATCCTTACTACTACAGGTGGACCTACGCATGAAATATAAAGCAATCCAGTGACCTTTTGTCACTGTCCTTAAATAGAGGAAGGGTTCCTAGAAACTCAAAGGGGTAATTGTGTTCTAGAAAATAAAACCCTCACTATTTTTAATTGGATGGGATGCACTATGGTGAGCACTACTTTGATGACAAAAATATTTATGCACATATTTCTCATTCTGTGATTAAATGTATGTTATGGCATGCATCTGAGTGTGAACAATATATGTGATAATATATCTTAGATTTTTAAATTATTCTTTAGTATTGTATTGCATTTATATTTCATAATATATTTATGGATTTCCATACAAATATTAATTCATAATGATTTTCCATTTTAATTTGTATTTCCATACAAATTATGCTTTAAATAGATTACTTAAAGCAGAAATTCTGTACCAAAAGGCACATGGATTACTAATTTTAATATTTATTGATAACTTACCTTACAAAGAATAGCAGTTTACTTAACACAATAAGAGTATAATGTTGTGTGCATAAATATATTACAACAGCAAATAATGAATGTCTTTAAGCTTTTTAGTCTTATGATCTTACATTATGCAATAGAAAATTCCTTTACTGTACTTCAGCACATGGACACAGTTCTCAAATGCCTAATACATGTTTTCTTCTTGATGTTCATAATACTTCTTATGTCTGAAATGAACTTCCCTCAATACCTGCTCTTCAAGAGACAACTTATAGTTAACTTCTCTTCTCTGGAGCCAATTCTGAACTACTGTTTGAATTAAGTTATCTTCTGTGTCCCTATAATAACCTATAGAATTTTTGAAAATAATTTTAAATAATTTTATTATATGACTCTTTTTCTAAATTTTAAGTAATCTGAGGACAGAAAGTGGGACTAATTAGATTTGTGTCTTTTACACCTGGCAATGACTGTTCACTGAATGAATTCACAGCACAAACCACATTCTAAGAAAAGAACCTGTCCCTCTGGACGAGGCAGAGCCTAAGCTTAATGCTTGGCCATAATTGAGTAAGTCCAAGATTATTTGGGGAGAAAAATAGAGAAGGTCAGAGAATATCTTCTCCTTCTCAAGTAGTATAGAACATTCTTAGAGTTCTGTAGGGTAGCAGAGAGACAACAGCCTATGATATTTTGTTAATGATCTTTGAAAAAACTTTAATTACATAGTATTATCAAATATTAAAAATTGAATTCAACTCATATATTACTTAAAATAAGAAATACTGTTATTAGGATGCAGTATATTTCATAATGAAAGCTATAACTCAGAACCCAGCATTGTAACTAGTATGAAATAGATAATGAACAGTTGATTTTTAACCTGAATGATATTATAGTAGAAAGTAATTATTTTGTAGTGGATATATATTGATTATAGATAAAGAAAGTTGGGTATAGGACTCTAGCTATATGAGAATTAGAAAATCCTGAAAATTTTCTTACAGCATACTTGATTTCATAGCTATTAAGAAGTTTTAGTTGGTCATATTTAATCCCCAGTCAAGATAGGTATATGGGAGGCAACCAATAGATGTTTTTCTCACATTGATGTTTCTCTCTCCTCCTCTTTCTCTCTCTCTGAAATCAATAAACATATTTTTTAAAAAGAAGTTTTATTAGTTCTTCATGATGTTAATATTATGATGAATGAGATACCTTATGATATTGCATACAGAAACACTTAACTGTATTAGGAAATTCTGTAATGCCTATCGGACATGTCAAAATAAATAGTTCTTGTTTGTCATCAATGGTCAACTTGAATAAATGTGGCCATCTATACAATTGTAAAATGTGCAATTGGAATATTCCAAATAGTTCTGCATAAAATATTTGCTACATACTTCATCACAATTTTCAATACAAATATAAACTAATAAAAACCTGATAGAGAATTTTTTCAAACAATAAAACATTTGTTACTCTTTGTAGAACATTTTAATATGTAGTCTCTTCTTACTTCCTGAGTTTTGAAATAAGATGCATTTTTTTAATCACCATGAGAATTTACATTACATGACAAGAATGACTGGAGTTGTAGAATTATGCTTCAATATTTCTTTAGTGCTCTCTCACACCTACTCAGCAAGTGTTCTGTCATGGGTATCACATGTCTTGAATCTCCCAAATTGAAGTCTCAGACTTAGTAATAGTTTAATCTCTAATAAGCAATTTACTCTCTGAATCTATAATTTTCACCTAAAAAATTGAAAAAACTATACACTATGCCTTAGTTATGAAATTAATGATCATCTGATTTGTCTTAAATATTAACACCATTCTAAATAAGTTGCAAAAAGCAACCTTTATTTTCTATATATAATTTGATTGATGTACCAATTAGCACAGTGGACTAAATAGATGTTATCAGATTACACTAATAAAAGGAAAATATTGGATAAACTTCAAAAAAGTTGTATGTTATAGTTACAAACCATGTTAATATAAGTTTAGCTTAAATTAATGCAGCAAAATATAGAAAGATAAGATTAAATCACAAAGGACTAACCACAGATATACCCAGCATTAGCTGTTTTCGAAATGGGAAAATAAAATCTGGAAAAGTTCAGCAAGCTTTGGCCAGTTCATATCTCAAGTTCTTTTTTTCTTTCTTTCTTTTCTTTTCTTTTCTTTTTTTTTTTTTTTTTTACTTAATATTGAGTTTTCATGAGTCTCAGCTGGGTTCCTTTGTTTTGTTCCTTGGCAGTCTTGGCTAGAAAACTTGTGATTGGAACAATATTACCCGGACTTAGCAATGCTTGCCAATACATCTCTGACAAAATATTCTCAGGAGAACCTGTACTCCACAATCGTTTTAAAAAAAATCATCATTTGTTTGGTTTGTTTCATTCTCTACTCTCCCCTCCCCGTCACTACATGGGACATTTTTTCAGTATTTTTTTTCAGCTTTAAGTTGTTCTGAAAGTATGATTCACAGACCCTATTGTCAAGTAGCATAATGGTATTAATCTATTTACTTAACAAATAATAGCAAGAAGTGTGATGTTAAGAAAATTCCTAAAAACAAAGGAGACCCCTTCTTGTATGTAGATGTGTATCTATGTAACTAGTGTGGATTATATATTTCAAGACTGTTTGTATGTGTGTGAAATTCATGCATGCATGTGTGTTTGTTTAAATTCTATTAATGGCTGACTATTATACCTCGTTTGCTTCTGCATATAATGTACATTTTCACACATAACAGCATTTTGGACACTATCAATTTTAAGCCTAAAAGTACTTACCAAATTATGGAAGCATGTGTTGTATAATCATGGATGTGCTAGAGATATATTTAAATTGGATGTTAGGTCACTGCATTTTAATGTGACAGAATACAGAAAGACCATTAACATGGTTTCATATTTCATATTGCAACTAGCCTTTATGAAACTTCAATTTGTTATGTTCTAGTACCACGTTAAAGAAGACTATCCATGCATTCTTTAAAAGCCAATTGAATATTCTTCTTAGTCCCAGTTACATATCTGTATGAGGCATGGCTTTCTTCAGATATTTAAACTAAAACATCTTATTGCAAAAGATTTAACATTACATTTTACTACTTAGGAAAGTATTAAAAACTTACAAGAATATAGAACAATAACACCATTTTCATAAAATCATATTTTTCATAAAAATACTTTACGTCAAAAAGTAATAAATTTATTACGTTGATTTTTGAATAAAATATTCTTATTGTTTAATCAGTTTTTATATCAAGAAAGTAAATTTTAATAACTATAGCCCTAAAAATATTCAGGGATTATTAATACTTTTTGAAGTATAAAAAGATCTGATGCCTAAATAGATCTGATAAGAATTACTGACCAAGGTATTTCAACCCTTGAGTAAGTTTGGGGAAGATATATTAAGAATTTGTAGAGTAAGAAAATAATATGCTCAAAAAGGACAGATTGAATTAAAGATAATGGAAATCTTGGTTTGATAACAAATGCTTATTAAATGTCATTTTATATATTAATACACATTTCTGTGAAGTAATTAAAAGAAATGATCTTCAATTTAAATATGTCTTTTATCTAAATGATGAAAGAGAAAAAAGTAGGTTTGAAAATCAATGACTATACTATGATTTGACAGAGAAATTATTCATTCCCCACAATTATTTTGTTATACTTGGTAAGACTGTCACTAATTAACATTTTATTGGCATTTTAATAACGTTAAATCTTTAATTATTTTTTCACAAATTGGAATTATTCCACAGGAAAATGATTAAAATTAACATATACAGTACTGTGACTATCATAAAATAGAATTATTCAAATTAGTGTATATCCAATAACCTTAATTTAATTTTTAATATTTTAGTTTATTAATAACGAGGCATGAAAACCTACCTAATATCTTAACTTTAGATGTTTAGTTTTTTTAACTCTATACCTTGTAACCACTAAGATATTTGTTTAATTGATAAGGTTCATTTTAAACTATTAAGAAAACCAATATATATTTCCTATATGCCTATATTGTATTTAATTTTGACTCCTTTGTATTTCTGGAGTCTGTTATTGTTCTGTACTTCACAACTACAATATTTCTTTCCTGAAATGTCTTTTACTGTTATTATCCTGCTCAATTGCACCATTTTACAATGTGAGAGTTTGGGGTAACTTTTCTTTTGAGTCCACAGTTCTCTAGAGGAAAAGAAACTGTAGACAGGCCTGGTATAGAGAAAAATCACACGACACCAGAAGATCTTGGCCCTCATGCTAGGAACAGTGACTAGGCAGGACATTTGGGTGGGTGAGAATGTTTCTCACACGGAAAAGGAAAGAAACCTAATATTTATTTGGTGATCAAAATGAAAACAGCATTATACTCTCGGTGTTGAACTTTATTGCCACCCCCCTATCCCCATAGAAATATTATACCATCATTCGGACTAAGCCATCTGACTTATTAATTAGCCAGACATTTGGGAGTGAAGAGACCTTCTAGGAAAAACCTTTCACAACCAACCTCTGGTTCTTCATCTTTTCTTTACCTTGCCTCTGCAATCCTGGAGTTATTTCTATGGAACTTGCAGTGTTCCTTAGAAGCTATGATATGGGAAGTCTACTTCTCAATCAGTAATGAAGGAGACACTAACATGTTAAGTCATTGACTTTTTTTCCTGTAGCATTACCAGTATATGAATAAAGCTGTGTTACAAACAGTCTTGTAAGTTTCAAAATATTGGAGCAATTACTCTAATGGAAATATTTGGTTCCCAGTAGAAACTAAAATTAAGATAATTCAAGAAAGGTTTAATAAAGGTTCTAATTTTGAAATTGTGATTCCCTAAAAAGATATAAATCATAGTCAATCAGAGGCACTGATAACAGGTTCTGTTAACACCTTTAGCAGGAAGGGAATAGATGCAGGAACAATTAGCAGAACCTGGAAGAAGAGGATTGAGTGAAATGGAAAGAACCACCCTGAGAGATGTTAACTAACAACCATGACAAAGGGAACTGTGAGATGATACATTCACTATTCTGCCTCTGACCTGAAGACCTACTGATGTAGCTGGAACAGCTCAGTCTCTTACTGCACAGGAGCATGAAGAAGCTGGATATATATATATATGTATACACACATACATACACAGAACAAGGAGTTTCATAGCAAGGAGTATGATGAAGCATTGCAATAATTACTCATAGTGTAGTTTCAGTGCAAATGTCAGAGATTTTTAAAGTATTACTCAGCTTCAATTTACTTATCCCCAGCCATCAGATATCACAGTCCCTCTTTCCTCACCCTGACTCACCAGCAGGCTGCTTTAGGTACGTTTCCCTTCCCTATTATGCAATCCCATCCCCATCCATGATCACCCTCTTCCCCAAACACATCTCCTCTACAGAAGCAGCATTTCATGATTTCCTTGGAAGAATCAAGTTGCTCTTAGCTAATGAAGCTGATTGGAGAATTGCAAACAACTGCCTAAATCTGAGATATGAGGCATGGGCCACTTTCATTTGAAGGAGTCATCTGGCCAATGCCCTTTTTGAATTCTGCTGTATTTTTTCTTCATATTTATGGTTTGTGTTCTATCCGTCTCCTAAATTACATTTTATGTCCTTTCATTTGGTGGGAGATGGTAGTTACATATCGAATTAAAAGAGGTAAAATGTGATTTTATTCCATTTTTAACATTTTTTTCTTAGCTGTTTTCTAATACTATTTATATAATTTAACAAAAGCTTTACGAACAGCGCTGTTACGTTTGTATCATTAAGTCTTATTGATAAGATAGTTTAAGAAACAGAATAAAATGGAAACAGTGGCACACGGATAAGGATCTGTGCCCTGAAAGCACAGAATTGTCATTCTTCGGAAGTGAAACCGAGAGAGCAGTTTGAAGTTGCCATCTGGAGTTATGATGAGCTCAGTAAGACAGCAGATGTCAAGACCAGCTTCTCGTAGTCAAAACTTAATGTAACATGTAACTCAATTTTTCACTGGGGGACGGTTTGTTTGGGGGGAGCTTTTTTACTCTCTGACAATCACTAACCTCTCGTTTGTGTTGCCCCAACAGGCTCATACAGTCATCGTCTCCCTGCATGAGCTTTTTCTCGTGGTAAAAAACAGCAGCATGTTCTTACAGACAGATTGTTGTTAAACTGATCCTTCTTCTACCATTATCTCCTTAATTGTTAAAAATGAATCATTCGGGAACTGGAATAAAAGTAAGGTGGTTGCTGCGATATCTAACTAAATAACCATTTCCCATCGTCTGGCTCTTCTTAAAAAATGTATTGGATGTCTTTTCAACATCAGGCATAAGTTGGTTGATCTTAGTATATGTCCTATATATCACATATCTTTACATAGTTTTAAACGTGTCTTCGCTTAATTTTACAATCTTACCAAACTAATTTTCAAATTCTTTATTGACAACCTTAATATAATCGTTTTAGTATATCTCAAACATCACTTAATACTACACTCACTATTTCTTCATAGTTTGACTTTAGCAAAAATAAGAGAATGTATTTTAAAATTTTTCTCAAATATTTTACTCAAGTCTAAGTTATGGAAATAATATATATAAAATAATATAATAATATATATAGTATAAAATAACTGTTGATAGCAATAGTCATTCATTTCAAGTTTTCCAGAGAATAAAATTACGTTTAAAATGAACACGGGCTTTTCAGTGCTGATAGCACTCTCGCAAACATAGCGAAGGTCCCTAAAGCTGGCGGGACCTTCCCTATCAAGTGTGGCCAGCGGCAACCCCACAGAGTAACACAGTACAAGGAGGGCAAGGATTCTCTGCGCAGGGAAAGCGGCCTTATGACAGGAAGCAGAGAGGCCATGGTAGGCAGGCTGAGCCGTTTTTCAAAAAAAACGCTAATGACAAAGTGTCCCAACTCTATCATTTGCAAGGCTTTCCTTTCAGCCTAAAACCATAAAGAAGATTGTGCTGAGGCGTAAATGCATTGAGCCCAACTTCAGGTGTAAGAGAATGCCGGCTATTAATAGAGGCAAACATTTTAAACTGGGAGGAGGTAGGAAGAGAAAGGGCCGAGTGATCCAGTTCTCAGCTTCCTGTTTTGTGGCAATAATCTTGAGGATACGTTCACTTCAAAAAAATAATAAAATAAAATCGACACAGTATTTTATTATATTCAACATACCTGGAGTGATTTCACCTAAATATTCACTGGAGAAATGATAAGTTCTATATTTATATAATGCGGTAGATTTTCTTTTGAATTTCAGTGACATTAGGGTCATGACAGAAGAGAAAGGAATGCAGTCTTCCTGTTGGGTCATATTTTTTGTCCCTGGAATTTTGTAAATATTAAGATTTAAATCATATCTGCCCCTATCCCTTATCCCTTATCTGTCTTTACTCTTTGGGTAGTTTTAGGATGTGTTTCAGATACCATTGCAACATAACAAATTACTTATCAGCTTAAAAGAAAGACTTTGTAAGACTCAATATTTCTGTGTGCTAGCAGTTCAGACAGGACAGGATCAGAATAGTTTGTGATTTCTGCCTCATATTTAGGGGTGTAAGCGAGCAAGTTCCCTAAAAGTGACACAAGAGCTAAGGGATGGAATCACCTGTAGGTTTCCTCACTTACATGTCTAGCAAGTGATCCTGGTTCAAGGCCAGGGTCTTAGCTGAGACTGCTTGCCAAAGACCTACCCCTCGTCCTGCTGTGTGTGCTCAGCACAGCAGTCACAAGTGTCCTCAGTGAACACACTAACTGTGGCATCACCTTGTCTGACCTAGCCTTCGACTTACACAGCATCACGTGTACCATATTCTAGTGCTTTCAAGTTGGCAGCCATCCGTCTCGAGAGACGATGGTGTAGCTTCTTAAGAGTCTATCTGCACCGCCGAGAATGGCTGTGCAGTCCGACTCGGGAGTGACACGGTATCTGTCTCCTCCCGTGTTGAATCGACATCTTGCAATGACGCTGGAGTGTCGTCTCCAGCGAAGCTGAAGCTACAGAGCCTGGGCAGGGTGATATGGAGGGTCTGCTGTTGCCCATGCAGCAGACCCCCCCTCTCTTCGCAGCTGAAGGGTCCAAGGGAAAGACGGAGTCAATACAGCTTGGCTTCAGGTGCGCCGCAGGAGTTGCCGGTGTTGACTACAACGTCAAACCGCCTTAGGGACTCCGGCTCCGGATTTTCTGTCGGGGTTTACTCACTTAGCCTTTCCCCTGAAGAGGTATGCCGCAAGGCAGCGGAGGTTTTTTGGAGTCAGAGTTTTCCTTCTCTGATGTGCCCTGACTGGAAGATCGAACCAGCGACACTTAGCTCGCAGGCCGACGCTCAATCCACTGAGCCAAACCAGTCAGGGCTAGTGCTTTCAAGTACATTTACAGATACTAAGGGAGAGGCATGGATTTCATCTATTTATGGGGAAAATATATTTAGGTCACGCGGGGAAATATAGGATGGCAACTACTATAGTGGCCATCTTTGGATGTTGCAGTCTGACATATTGCATTTTGGAGTAAAGTATCTTAGGAATTTTTATTTTAATTTAAACATTGTGGCTATGACTTTGGATTTCAGTAGAAGAATCTCCTATTTATTTGTCAGGGCTAAGTTCCAAAATTTGAAAATATTATAGAATTTATATTCTAGTTACAAATGTTCCAAAAAAATAATAAATTAATTTTAATGTTTAAAAAACAAAACTCAAAGTATTTTGGCAACAGAACAGAGTATATAATGATTATGATAGAATTGCATGTACAATGATATTTTATTGCAAGTGTTTTTGATAAAAGATTCAGGATTCAAAAATGATGTCCAAAATGAACAGGACAAATACAATATAAATTAGTACAACTAAAATAACTTTACAAGAGTAAAAAATATGGTTTCATAATATCATATGAAAAGACAACCTTTAACTATAAACAAAACAAATGAATTGTAATTTCCAGTTGTAATATGACTGTTTAAAAGTAATTCATATTGCAGCTGTATTAATACAGGCAGAAATAGCATAGGGAAGTTTGTGATATGAGCAATGTCACAAAGTACACAATGTACGGTGTTGTGTTCTATTTAAAGAACCCTAGTTTCAAAAGGATATTATAAAATAGGACATATCCTTCAAGGAAGAAATAATAATGAGAAGTCTATAAGATATGATAGGTCAATAGTCACGCACAGGGCCCTGGCTGGTTTAGCTCAGTGGATTGAGCGTCGGCCTGCGAGCTAAGTGTCGCTGGTTCGATCTTCCAGTCAGGGCACATCAGAGAAGGAAAACTCTGACTCCAAAAAACCTCCGCTGCCTTGCGGCATACCTCTTCAGGGGAAAGGCTAAGGGAGTAAACCCCGACAGAAAATCCGGAGCCGGAGTCCCTAAGGCGGTTTGACGTTGTAGTCAACACCGGCAACTCCTGCGGCACACCTGAAGCCAAGCTGTATCGACTCCGTCTTTCCCTTGGACCCTTCAGCTGCGAAGAGAGGGGGGGTCTGCTGCATGGGCAACAGCAGACCCTCCATATTACCCTGCCCAGGCTCTGTAGCTTCAGCGTCATCGCACTTGATTCAACACGGGAGGAGACAGATACCATGTCACTCCCGAGTCGGACTGCACAACCATTTTCGGCGGTGCAGATAGACTCTTAAGAAGCTACACCATCGTCTCTCGAGACGGATGGCTGCCGACGACGACGAGTCACGCACACATACACACACAACACACACACGCAAAACAAACTGAACATACTCTAGACTTAGTGAAAGACTGATAATATATTTTAAATAATCGATAGTCTCTGTTATAAATTATTTTGTATTACCATATAAAATAGTTTTGAAATGGTCAATTTAATGGAGGTTATTAACTAAAATGAAATAAATATATAGCCCCTACATGTATTTCAGAGGAAGTTAAATATGTTACTATATAACAACTTACAAAGACTTCCTCCAAATAGAGTTTCCTGTCTATGGAAATTTGATCTAACACTTCTTCCCTTAGGTTTTAAAACATTTGTTTAGGAACTCCTTCCCACTTCATCCCTAGGGGAATGTTCCTTCCTGAAATGAACATGCACAGTGATTTGAGTGTAAGTGGCTAATGAGATCACCATTGTCCCTGCTGTTTGCAAAATACTATTAAAGTTTAGGCATCTATATTTATTATTTTACTTGTCTTTTTTAAAAAGTTGGTTATCCAAGTTATTTTTTCACTGTATATCTTAGTTTACATCATTTTAGGATTATTTGATTTATTCAAATACAAGAAAATGTCATCATTATAAGCTTAATCCTATTTGTGAGAAAAAAACTGATCCAAGAAGGAAGATTAAAATATAAAGTTCATTTTGTTGAACTTTATATTTCCATGGTGTCTTTCCTTTAGGAAAGTGCCCTGTTCTATATTCACATATTGTGTTATAAACACTAGTAAACAAATATATTTCTCTTTGTCTTCAAAGGTTATGGATTAGTTAATAAGCCATTTTAAAACATCTTCTATGAAACAAGTTATCACTCTTTTAAATAATTATAAATAAATATAGATGGGTAAAAATATTCTATACACATAATTTCTCAATTAAATTGTAATTTTGAATGAATTTTCACATAAGAATATACTATAAGAAAATGTATGAATCCATATGGGTAAAATAACAATAAAAAGTAAAATTTATTTCTTCCACTTTTTTGTGGCTTAGAGTAAATACAATTAAAGAGAGAAAATGAAAGCTGGGATCTTAAATGGTTTCATGTGGGATATTAAGTGATTTCATAGATGAAGAGTATTCTCTTCTAATCAATAATGTAGATGCACCATAATTAGATTACTAAGTTAATATAATTAAAAATAATACATAGGAGACTTCCGGCCAAGATGGAGGCTTAGACGGACACGCTAGGTCTCCCTCTACAACTAAAGAGGAATACAACTACTTCAAAACAAAGGATAACTAGAAATTCCAGAAAATAAAACTACACGGAAGTCCAACATATGAAGTTATAAACCAGCGGTGCCATTTGGGCAGGTAAGAGTTAAAGTGGGCAGTGCTGTTTGCGGTTGCACCCGGAGCAGCAGGCGGCGAGGAATCCGGGCTGCTCAAGCCCCTGGCGGTGCGCGACCCCGGCGAGGAGTCCCGGCTACGCAAGCCCCTGGCGGTGCGCGACTCCGGAGCTGGGGAGAGCGGCCGCCGCATCGCCTTGAACAGTGAGGCCCAGGGGGGCGGGAGGACGGATCCCGGTCTCCTAGCTGAATAACTGTGTGAATCCATCTTGGACCCCCGCCCCCAAAGAAAGCACCACAGAGCTGCGAAATAGGTCGCGGACAGGCAGGCCCGGCCGGTCGCTGATTTGTGACGCGTACACAGGCACTGCCCCCGACAGCCAGCCCAGGAAAACAAAACGCATCTGTCAAAATGTGGCAGACAAATATAGAGATCCCGGTGGCACAACTCACCAGACAGCAGATAGAGAACCTGACAGATGAACAGATAAGAAACCTGTCAGAGGCTCAGTTCTGGGCCATTGTTATCAGGTGGCTTACAGAATTCACAAAAGAGCAGGAAAAAGATATGAAAGAAGCGAAAAACTTTCATAACGAAAGGAACAAAACCGCATACGAGACAGAAGGAAAGGAAATAAAATCCAGAGTTCATTTCAACAAACTGGAATATGGAGAAGGAACAAGCAGTCAACTAATGCAGCGAGAGGAAATGGGAAGCAACAATGAAAGGATCAGAAACCTCTGGGACAGCTATAAAAGGCCCAACATAAGAATCATTGGTTTGCCAGAGAATGAGGAAGATGAACTAGAACTTGAAAAATTGAGTGAAAATATAATAAAGGAGAACTTCCCAGACTTGGGGAAGGGAATAGACCTGCAGGTCCAGGAAGCAAGGAGAGTTCCCAAGAGACTGGACCCAGGGAGAACCACTCCAAGACACATTATAATCAAAATGTCAAAAATTAAAGATAAAGAGAGAATCTTAAAAGCAGCAAGAGAGAAGAAAAGAATTATGTACAAAGGGGTCCCAATTAGACTATCAGCTGACTTCTCAAGGGAAACCCTACAGGCAAGAAGAGACTGGCAAGAAATATTCAAAGTAATGAAAATCCAAAACCTACAACCACGAATACTCTATCCAGCGAAATTGTCATTCAGAATAGAAGGACAGAGAAAGTGTTTCCAGGACAAAATAAAACTGAAAGAGTTCATTAGATCCAAACCACTGTTATATGAGATGTTAAAGGGACTGGTTTAAAAAAAAAAACAGAAGCTAGAGAGATGAAACAAAGACAAACTAAATAGGCAACGAGAGTGGAAGAGGAACTGTGGGTACGGGAAGCATATTGGGGGGAGGTCAACAGGGAGGGGGAATGGGGAAAGGGAGGAAGATGATATAGGAATTGGGGATCAAGGTAGGAGGGAATGGAATAGACGGAGAGAGGTTGGGAGGAACTGTATGCACAACTAATGGACATAATCTAAAAGGGGGGGACAACTGGAGGGAGGGGGGCCACCGGGTGGAGGGGAGCAGAGGGAAGGGAAATTGGCACAAATGTAATAATTTAATCAATAAAACACATTAAATCTGAAAAAAAAATAATACATAGGAAAAAGAAGCTTTCAACTGATAAATGAAGAGAAAAATATAGGAGGGAATAATATTGAAGAAAGAGTCTGAAAAGTATTTGTGATTCAGCGCAAGGCAGAGTAATGAAAAGCTAAGCTTCAAGACTCAGAACAGCCACCCTGAATATTTAGTCATATCCCAAAAATAATTGCATTTCTCTAAAATTATGCAATTACATATTATAATATTTGATAATTAACATTTAGAAACATAAAATAAATCTTATTTTTTCAAATTCTTTTCTATCTTAAAATTTGATTTCGTGAATGTCTTTCTAAGGCTTTCTGTTTACTGTGTTTTACTATGCAAAAATTGCTCCCCCTACATCCCATGATTTTCTTTAAAATATTTTAAAGATCTCTTCAAAGGGTAGATGTATTTTCAAAAGTACAATACTTTAATTAATTTTTTGAATAAAATGCACTTATCTTTTCACCTCTATCTTCGTGAGCAACAGTTTCTGACATTTCCTTCCAACAAGTTTCTTTTTAATAAATGTTCTCTTACAACCCTGGAAGAGACAATAACATTGAAGAAGCTAACGTTAATACAGTTTAATGCTTCGGTCCCTAGATACCCCTCAGGCTTCACCAGTCATGCTAAAGCTGTTCTAAGTAGAAAAATGACATAGTCCGGAATCATACGCTGCATTATGTTGTTAGGCCTCCTAGTCTGTTTTGTTTGATTTGATTTTATCTGCAAGACACATTCCAAACACCGGGGATACAAGAGTAAACAAGGCCATATTTTAACCCTCATCTAGCTTATTTTCTATTAGGAGAGAAAGACAATGATCAGATAAACAATTATATGAATTAATCATCATGATTCGATCTTTAGTCTGCTTTAGTCTGAAACAGTTCTTCTGCCTTCTTTAGCTTTCGTAATGTTTTCACATTTGTATAGGCTGATTATTTAATAGTATGATCTTCAAATTGGGTTTTTCAGACAATTATTCATGACTGATACAAGTTATGCATATTTGGAATATTGCAACATTGTGCTGTGTTCCTCAGCGTACTACAGAAAATACAATTTCGGTTTTTACTCTTATTGATTATAACTCACTGTGACTGCTTGATCACTTTGATAGCCAGCCTTCCCCAATATAAATTTATGTTTGTCCTCATGTCTGATTAACGACTATATAGGTGACAATTATATGTTATATTAATATCTTGGCCATCTCATTTTCAATTTACTCACTACTTACTTATATCAATATACGTTCATGATTCCTATTTGTTCATTGGGTTCTAATCTATTTAATCTTTTTTTTTTTTTTTTGAGGCTCAAATTGTACAGACTTGGCCAGTGGGGGCCCCTTCAAGCTTTTGATGTCTCCTCATTATTTGTGCAATTCTTTGTTTTTGATACTACAGGGAGTTAGAGTTTTACCTTGTACTGTTTCTATATCAACTCCAGATAATGAGTTGTTTTTCCAAGGAATTATGGTTTCTTTTAAAGGAACCATGGTGTTAGGTGTGTTTATGGTTACAAATTTGGAGATCATTGATCCAAGCATCTCTGTTGAATAGAGACAGAGGGTGTATGGATACACACAGAAATACATACATACATATATTAACACACATTTGCATCTATATTCATTTCTATAATTATCTATGTGCATTTGTAAACCAAGAATTATCAATGTGTCCCATTCTAATTCAATACCACCTAAAGTTTGCTCATTCTTATTTATACCCTTTTTATATTTTTATACCTGCTATAGCCATAGCCAGCCTGCTCCAATTATATTTAGTTTATTCAATTATTTGATAAATGTCCCTATAGTCAATGAATCTGCCATTATTGCTGCCACTCTCTCCCATGTTAACACACTTCTGAATTCACTGGGGCCTTCACTCACACTTTGGTCACTGCCAGCATCATCCCCACCACCAAATATCTGTTTGTGGCCTCTCTGCCACGTGTATGCTCAGCCGCACCAGTAAAGACACCAATACCTCTTGCTATGACTTGTGCCCTTATGGATGTCCTCCCCATTCTGTCACATTTTTCCAGACACCAACACTGTGTCAGTTAATCTTTATTCCATTTAAAATATAATAAGGGGGTGACCTATATGTGAAAATGCTCTATCAAGATAAGTGAAGGGCCTGAGAACTTATCTTCCTTGGGGGCTAAAGAAATTAACCTGATGCAGTTTTATAGATGCTGAGTGAAGACATAATACTCCTGGATATGAGAAGAAAAACTTAAGACACAGCATGTCAGTCGCCAGAGGGTCAGCGTATACGCTGTAGTTTTCTAAGCCCCAATTCCCACAGGTAACATCGAGGAACAGCTAACAAGTGTACATGCAATGGATTACCTTACAAAGAGAGAACAAGGGCTTAATCGAACAGCCATCATTGAGCAAATGGCCAACATTGTGGAGTTAGAATAAGCAAAGACCCCTTCCCTTTGAAAAGTGTGTAGTTAGAAGGTTTACAAGTTGTGATTTATCTAGTCCTGTCCAACTACCTACAGAATGATTTATCATGAGATGGATAAGACTTGTAACCTGGCATACTCAGCAAGAATGTGCTGGAAGGTTCAGGGCCCACGAGAGACTGCCTCTGTCACCAATAACCTCAAAGCTTGCACTCTGAAACTTCATACCAGGCCTTGCCATGGTGTGCATACCCTCCCTGTCATGCTCCCACTCCAGCACTCCATGTTAGGACTCATCCATATCGAGACGCCTTCCTTCTCAATTGTGAGCTATGACCCCAACACATGCCAATCCTCCTTTCCCCGTGGATGTTTTGTATCCTGCTTCATCCCACCTCTTGACATTAGGGCTGAAAATTCAAGGTGAGTGGTAATAAAAGGAGTTTAAAGAAATATTAATAATTAAAAAGAAGGGAAATGGATAGTGAATAAAAGAGGCAAAATGGAAAGAAGGAAAAAGAAGAGGAGGAAAGAAAGAGGAAAATATGGAAGTCACTATTGTTTATACTTGTTTAGAATCAAGCTTTAGATACAGTTGTTTATAATTTTGGTTAAACATATTCATTCTTTATGTTTCGAAGTTGTCCTTACAGACATTTGAGCCCCGTGTGTGTGTGTGTGTGTATGGTGTGTGTTGTGATGTGTATGTGTATGGTGTGTGGTATGATGTGTGGTGTGTGTGTGTGTGTGTGTGTGTGTGTGTGTGGATATTCATGGCAAATTTCTGGACCCTATGAATGTTACCTTATTTGGAAAAAGAATCTTCTTTTTATGAATGTAATTATGTTCATGATTTTAAGAAGATAAGATAATACTGGACAATCCATATAGGCTCTAAGAGGCATCACAGATATCCTTATAAGAAAAAGGCAGAAAAAGATCAGACTTGAAGAAGAAGGAGAAGTAATGTGAAGATGGGGCTTAAGGTTGGAACTGTTCATCACTCAAACAACTATTTTTTAATAAATACTATGTCTTAGATGTTGCAGTGAACACAACATGAAAACCTTAAGAAAACAACTGTTTTCTTTACTGTGGTTATATTTTAAAAGAGGAAATGGGCAACAAGTATATTTAAGTAAATTTTTGCAATTTTAAAAAATAAGTAAAGGAAGATAAATATAAACTGTTGAAATGGAGACAGGAATGCAATTTCAGAATGAGGAGGATATCTTTCTGGAGAAGTTGAAGTTTGAGTAAAGAACAAAAAAAATTGAAGAACCAGTTAAGAAGCTATCTAAGGGCAGAGCAATCTGCAAGTGCAAAATTGATGAGTCTTGTATCTACACGTTGGTTCTTAACTCTGAAAAGCAATTCAACTGTTTTGTTTCAAGTATTGAGTAACATTCTTTGTTAAGTGAAAGCAACAACAAGAATCAGAAAGCCATGTCAATTCTACTAGTTCTACTCTGACATTAGAAAATCTTTATTTATTTTAAATTAGAAATATAGTCATATGTCCATGTTAAGATTGTTTAATAAACATGTGAATAAAAGCCTAAAATAGTATCTAAGGGTAAACTATCATGAACATGTATCCTAAATTTAGTACATAGTTGAGATTTGAACATATAGCCATCATTTTTATGATTAGTTCCCAATTCTCTTTAAATATACATAAACTTTAATAGAGTTTTCCCTTGGAAAATGACAGAAAGCTGTAAGGGATTTAAAATTAAATACATAACATGAGGGTTAGGCAGATGCTTATGACCCCTTGTTTAAGACTAGATTATTTACTATATTTTATCACTGTTTTTTTTTTTCCATGTACAGGCTGGCATGTCATTGAGTACTAATACCTTAGTTTCATAGTTTTCACCAATACATTTGCATATTAAAATAAAATTAGTTGAACCAGATGCTTCCCTTTTAGCAGTATTTTTTATCATATGTATTTACTATTTTAATAATGACATAGTTAGCTGTATTTTTATTTCATTTTCACTCAGCAAACCCTATTTTACATCTTTGATTTGTTTTTCAGGACTGAAAGACATTTTAGTTTTGAATAAAGGTGTATAGTTGAGTTTGGGAAAATAGTTCTAATCCTTTTAAATAACCTATTAAGTTATAAAAATTATATTGCTGTAATTCCATTTAAGACATCTATTTTCAACAGCAGTTTTTATGCTTTAAAGATATGAAGATTTTCTATAATTGTTCCCATATTCCATCTGCTTATAAAAGCAAAATTCTTTAGAAAACAAATTTCATGTAATTAGAAAACACTGTCATTCCTCTTTCGTCTGTGTGTAGACTAATGCCTTAGAATCTGATTGTTCATATTCTCGGAGCATCAGATATATGAGAGTTTATTTACATAACAAAACACTTGAGAAAACTAGCGTTAGTGAGTTCATTATCAACTGATGACTGGTCCCAAGTTAAGTGAAGGAACATAGTATTTAATATACTGTGTATACATACACCAATCTATAAAAACAGATGGGAAATTAGGTCACCAGCAGTAATTCGTCAGCCATCATGACTCATTCTCCATTCTGAAATTTTATTCAGCATAAATGGAAAAATATAGCAAGTTGGTCTTTAGAAATAGTTCAAAGTAAAGCAAACTGAAGCAGGCATTTCTGATCTGATCTTCTGATAATAAATGTCATGCAGAAAGATAAAAACAGGGAGCCTCATCCCCTTCAGATATTGGAGAATGGGAATATATCAGGGTAAATTCTCCAGCGCTTACCTATATGTAAGGAAAATGCACACGTATGTTCATTTACAGGACACTATGAAAAATGCATTTATAATAAGTAAGTGCCATGAGTTGTAGACACTACCAACTTAAGCATATATCCAGAGGTAAAATTCCTCCTAAATTTCCGGTTATGTGGAAGATCTTCTAAATTGGTAATTATAGGAGGTGGGCTCTCTAAAAAAAACTTGCTGATAAACATTAGACAATTCTAATATATTACTGGAAGAATGGAGAGAAGAAACCAGGAAACTAACTATCATCCACTGAGTCATCTAAATTATTTATAAATTAAAATCCATACTCCTTCTGAAGTAATAATATGAGTAGGCAGATAGATCATGTCCCCCACCTGCCTTTGTCTATATGTTGAGCAACTCTATGGCTCCATAGCAGTAACCAAAGTTAGTAAAATGCACATAAACATCCTTTCCAAATTCAAAGAAAATAGTTTTTTTAAGCAACTTTGTTTTTAGTTACAATATTAAACGCAAAGTTGGTTTTCACGTATTTTAGTTTTCCTGCAGGGATGTATCACTGTAGAAATATTTTAATAATAGAATTGCTACCTATAATCTTGCTAATAAACGGGAGAGTTATCGACCAGGATCATGGGCTTGCAAGTTTATTAGAAATGTGGAATTTTATGTCTAATCGTTATAGAAAAACTTCAGGTGAGTAGAGAAGCACTGCTTTATAGAAAATGTAACCTAATTTGTTTGACATATATCAATCATCTCTGTCTGACATTTAATTTTGTGGCAGTGTTTAGTAAATGGTCCCAATATGGGGAAATGTTATGGCAAAAAAAGTTACAATATTCACTATATTTTAAAATAGAGCAAACTCTTTTTTAAAGCATTTTGTGCAGGATCTTGAAAAATTGACTGTCAAATTTATTTATTACAACTTAAAAAAAAGAAAAAAACATTAATCAGACTCAAGTCAGCCAAGAGAGTTGTCTCAAATTCCTTGAATCTAGAGGTGGCAAATCCAGTGCTTAAATGACAAACCTCAAACATTTCTTGTAACAAAATGTGCATATATGACACATAGTTCACCCACTGTTTGACAAGAAAAATGAATTTTAAAGACTGGATCGTACACTATACTGTTTGATTGTCACATTATTGCTTCTTTTTTCTAAAACTCACAGCTGTTAAGAATTTTAAAATGTATTATTCATTTTAGATAAAAGGTGCTATATTTGGCAAGGGAATAATAATATCAGCATTCACAAAGTGTGAGCTTTAAAATTGGGCCATGTGAAAGAAAATCTCCCACCTCTATTTCATTCTGACAGAAAAATTTCTGCTAGGTAATTTAAAGTACACATTTTATTTCCAGAGTAAGTCAATCAAGAAATAATAGATTTAGAATTGCTAAAATACTTTATTTAATACTAGCTAGTTCTTGAAAACACAATTTTTTTTCTTCTAAAAAGATTCAAATAATCTTTTTCTCTTCAGAATGCCCTGGTATCTGCTGGTATAATGATCATCAAACTGTTTAAATCAGGAACACTAGATGATTTAAAACAATTGTCATGAAAGAAAAGAAAATAATGGCCCCCCACACACACATGTATTCCTCCCCACAAACACGCACCCTTTCCTTTGCTAGAGGACTATAGTTAAACTGTATTCTATTAGTAATCCTAATTATCCTAAACATGGTTAAAAGCAGATGGAAATTGGCTGGATGTCATTTTAGGATTAGTATAGGAATCTAGCTATTCTTCTGAAAGTATAAACATTTTCCTTTTGTTTGTGTGATAAAGTATGTAGAGTCGTCGTCGTCGTCGGCAGCCGTCCGTCTCGAGAGATGATGGTGTAGCTTCTCAAGAGTCTATCTGCACCGCCGAGAATGGCTGTGCAGTCCAACTCAGGAGTGACATGGTATCTGTCTCCTCCCGTGTTGAATCGACATCTTGCGATGACGCTGAAGCTACAGAGCCTGGGCAGGGTAATATGGAGGGTCTGCTGTTGCCCATGCAGCAGACCCCCCCTCTCTTCGCAGCTGAAGGGTCCAAGGGAAAGACGGAGTCAATACAGCTTGGGTTCAGGTGCGCCGCAGGAGTTGCCGGTATTGACTACAACGTCAAACCGCCTTAGGGACTCCGGCTCCAGATTTTCTGTCGGGGTTTACTCCCTTAGCCTTTCCCCTGAAGAGGTATGCCGCAAGGCAGCGGAGGTTTTTTGGAGTCAGAGTTTTCCTTCTCTGAAAGTATGTAGAGTATGACATTGATATTTGTCTTCTTGTGCAGAAAAAAACTTTGAAGGCCATGTTGATGCTCACAATACATATTTAATGAATACTCTAAAGAGTGAGTTTCTAAAATCAGATCAGCAACATGGTAAATTACACCAATTACACTAATTATAAAAATAAGGGGAAAAAAGCTCAGTGAAATAATGAGAATGACAAAATAGAAAGAAATTGGTTTCAAATAGCTAAGACAATAACCTGAGCCATTTTTAAAATATTTATGACCTTTGAAGAAAAATTACTTTACACATCTTTTCTAAAACTATAATTTATTTTTTATGCTGTTATAGTTATCCCAATTTTCCCCTTTGCCCCCATCCACCCGATACCCCCATTCCCTCCAGCAATCCCCCTCTTTGTTCATGTTCATGGGTCATGCATATAAGTTTGTTGGCTTCTCCATTTCCTATACTGTTCTTAACATCTCCCTGTGTGTTCTGTGCCTAATTTGTGCTTCTTAATCTCTGCCCCTTTTCCTCCATTCTTATCTTTCCTGTTCCCAACTGATAACCCTCCAAATGATCTCCATATCTATGATTATCATTCCATTCTGTTTGTTTGCTTTAGTCTGTTTCTTAGATTCAATTGTTGATAGTTGTGAATTTATTGTGATTTGAATGTCATAGTTTTGATCTTCTTCTTTTTCTTAAATCAGTCCCTTTAACATTTCATATAATAATGGCTCAGTGATGATGAACTCTTAGCTTTACCTTGTCTGGGAAGTACTTTATCTGCTTTTTTATTCTAAATGATAGCTTTGCTGGATAGAGTAGTCTAAGTTGTATCTCCTTTCTCTTCTTCACTTTGAATACTTCTTGCCAGTCCCTTCTAGTTTGCAAAGCATCTTTTGAGAAATCAGCTGACAGTCTTATGGGAACACCTTTGTAGGTAACCCTCTGCTTTTCTCTTCCTGCTTTTTTTTTTCTTTTCTTTTTCTTTTTTCTGTTCTTTTATTTAGGCGATATCTTTTGTCTCTTCAATTTGGCTGCCTCCCTGTGTTTGTTTCCGTGCATTATTTAGAGCTGCTTTAATTCCCTATCTTAATAGTGTGGACTATTGTAGAAAAGCTCACTGGTAACTTGGCTGGGGTGGAGCCTTAGGTAATTGCCAGGGTAGGGAAACCCATGCAAACCAGGTTTATGGAGTCTCAGATATGGTGCACCCCATTCTATAAGGGAGGGCTCAGAAGGGGAACAATGCTGCTGCCTGGCCTCTGGGTTTTGTCTGGGAGGAAACTGTTTATTGACCAGAATTCATCAACACTGTTCCTTTCACAAAGGAGAGACAGCTTATAGGGGTGAATCTTCTTCAGGAACCAAGAAAGGTACAAAGGTCTCGACTTTATACTTCTTAATAACAGTAATGTATTTTAGTTTTTAACAAGAACTAAGTACATTTTAAATTATAATTTTTAATCTTTAAGTACATTACTAATATATTGCACACAATAAATACATATATTTAAAGCATTCCATCTGATGTGTTTGGAATCATCCACATAATAGACACACACTCTTTACTGAACTGTGTAGGCATAGCATGCCATCTTGGTGATGGGGCAATGGTGTTCAGTTCTATTCTGTTTTTAATTCCTCCTGTTTGTTGAGTACAATGGGTACATGAGATTGTACTTAGCACTTTTAACATAGTTTTTAAAAAGATAGTGTGTCTGTTTTAGATAGTGGCCCATTCTTCTCAATATTTTTGCTAGAATAGCCTCTGCTCAGATGTTTAAAAGGAGATGTTTATTGAATATTTATAGTCATATGAATAATATATACAAAATCACATGTGCTGAATTTACAAAGTATTTTTTATAAAAAATAATTTCTCAAAAGGAATTTCGAAAATGATTCCAAATCAAATTTCTTGTTACCATTGATGGACAAACCAATACTAAGTGATTAGGTATGTTATTAAAAGATAAGAATCTTCTTTTTTTCTATATGCAAAGCAGACTAAAATACAGCTTTCCTTATACTCACTCCAAAATACTTTGCATGAAATTGCAAGTGCTTATAAGGTAAGTCAGCAATAACAAGGAAAATTCCCTGGTAAGTAGAAAGAGGAAACAGACAAATGGCTTCACAAACAGCCTCTATTCTAAGGAAAGACACCTCAGAGCAGGTGGTTTAAGTCACTTTAGTCAGAAAGACAACTAAAAAGGAATTAGCTCCAGGCTTATCTAGAACAGAGAAGAAACTGACCAGAGAATGACCCTGACCCCGCTGTACTCTCATTATGACACCCCAACATACTAAACAACACATGTGGAGATCAAAGGAATATTCTGTTGAGATTCTCCCCTGGGACCTCCCCTAAAACTCCTGCTTATGGAAAAAAAATCAAATCCACTTTTCCTCAAGAATGTACTTTGCTTCTTCTAGCTTAAGCTATAAAGGTCCCAACAAGACTTGCACCCAGGGGAGCAGTGGGCAGCAGCTTGTCCGGGGCTAATGCCCTTATCCTGTCACCAGGGGCCCTTCCTTTTTCTCACTATTCCCAGCTTTAGTATACTTGCTCTCACTTTCTCCTGGACTCATGTTTTGACATTTTTTCCTGCACAAGTCAAGGGCCTGGAGATCCTGGATTGTGTGCCAGGCAGGGCCAACCTCTAGTGCAGAAGGGACGCGCTAACATTTATCTTGTAATAGTTTTAAGTCAGGGGGGAGAACATTTATGGTGCTTTTCATTTTCTGAAAACTACAGATAGACAGTATTAAATAAATGCCATCAAATTTATGTTAATTTTTTCAGCAAAGGTGTTTTAAGTGTCTTTGTGGTCAACACATTATTTAGTGACCCAGATTATATGTA
The DNA here is from genome assembly GCF_987537825.1 of Furipterus horrens. Taxonomy (NCBI): domain Eukaryota; kingdom Metazoa; phylum Chordata; class Mammalia; order Chiroptera; family Furipteridae; genus Furipterus; species Furipterus horrens. The sequence goes on from NW_028327182.1 coordinate 14,946,202, forward strand.
AATATGAATGTTTGTTTGTTTACTTTGGGTTCATATAGCCATTTACATTCTAAAATAGCTGGTAGAATTCTCTTCCTATACTCACGTATAAGAAGAGGGAAATTGAAAGTTAACTAAGTTTTGAAAAAGTTATCATTTAAATTCTCTCCTCTTAAATGTGACTATTCAAAATGGATGATGCTTGTTTTTCATAACAATGTAACTTTAGTTTGCTTATGTAATAAAGAAGTTATATGTTGTTAAGGTCATGTTTTTGATTTAGGTTATGTTCATTACATAATTAAAATTTTATTATAAGATACATTTTTCTGTTTTATCATGTTTATTTACTTATTATGATCTATTGAAGTAATTAATGAAAATTCTTTCTATTTAATAACATTTTTAGGTAAAAATGAACTGCATTAGGAAAATTAGTGCATACTTCTAAGATTTTATTTATGTAGAATAATATTGAACAATAATCCATAGTGACAATAACAAATCAGAGGTTGCCTGGGATGGAGCAGTAGAGAGGAATTATCAAAGGTGATGAAGAAACTTCTGGAGATACAGGTACATGCCTTATTTTGCTTGAGGAGATTGGTCTCACAGGTGTATACACATAGCAAGCCTGTCAGTCTGTCTCTCTTCCCATCCTGGAAGGGGAAAGAATTGTGGTAAAAGAAAAGCATTGTGGTTACTGCTATCATTAATAACAATAAGCCTGGACACTCAAATCTTATATTTACTTTCACAATAATGTGAATAAATATAAATATTAAAAGTTTCAGTTAAGAAAATCAAGTTGAACATTTTACATGTAGGTGGTTTGTTGTACATCAATTATGCTTCAATAAAAGAGAAAAAATGCTTACAAATTTCAGCGTGCCTTGTTACTCAGAAAAGAAAACAGCAAACATAAGCCAATAAATATTTCAATGTAAACCAAATAAAGCCAGCCAACCCTTGTGTGTTATATTATACTTATTTTTATTTAATTTTACTATCTTGCCAAACAGTGTGTTATAGTAATACTTATTTTTATTTAATGTTATTATCCTTCATAAAAAGTCCAATTTGTCCTTGGCCTAATGTGCTCTTATATTTTCTAGACATACTATACCAAAATTATTGATAGAAAATACATTTTATAAAAATGGAAATTTTCAACTCTCTATGAGGCTGGTCCTAGATATAACCAGTGATAGATAGATATATTATTATAGTTATGTACATAAAAACTTTTTTTTTTCAATTGGATGGTGTTGGTCTGCAGGTATATGTTATCAGATTTCCTTTTAATTAAGTAGTGAATATTTAAATTAAATATCTAAGTCTTAATACTTACAACTATACCACATAAAATTGTGGAATGTTGGCACTTGCACATAAAACTTAAAGGAAAAAAAATTAAATTAGAAAAACTTTATTTTTTGAGAGGAATTTATGTCTAAAAAGTCAAAAAGATATATTCTCATACTATCAATGATACTTTGCCAAGAAAATCTATGAGAATGTGAAGACCTCAAAAGTGGACTAATATACATTTTCTTTATAGGATATTTAATGTAATTATCCTCCAATAATACCCAGGAAAGAATGTCCAGAAAAAGCCAGGTGTTTCAGAGGACAATGATATGGTGGGGGTCCAGGCAGAAGAACACAGGGGAACTGAAAGTTAGCAGATGGAGTATGGGATGACCAAAGAATTCATTTTACTACTAGAAAAGAAACATTTTGCTCTTTCAAGTAAGTAGAATTCAATGTCTTCTATTATATGCTTCACATTCTCTTTTTTTTTTAAAGATAACAGGCTTGTGGTTATCTCTTCCTATCATTCTGCTACATATTGGGTTTTTAATTTTAATTAAATAGCCTAGAATTATTTTTAATAGATCTTACATGATGAGGCCTGGTTTAAATACAATAGCTCCCCACTTATCCTTGATTTTGCTTTCTGTGGTTTCAGCTACTGCTGGTCAACCAAATTTCAAAAATATTAACTAAAATATTCCAAAAATAACAATTTATAAGTTTCAAATTACACATTGTTCTCAGTAGCATGATGAAATTTCATGCTATCCCACTCTGTCCAGCCTGGGACACGAATCACACCTTTGTGCAGCGTATCCACACTATGCTACTGGCTCATTAGTCACTTATTAGCCATCTCAGTTATCAGATTTAATGTATCACAGTGCTTGTCTTTGAGTAATCCTTCTTTTACCTAATAATGGCCCCAAAGCCCAAAAGTAGAGATACTACAATTTGGATATTCCAAAGAGGAGCCATAAAATACTTTAAATAAAAAAGCGAAAGTTCTCAATTTAATAAAGAAAAAAAGATTGTACGTTGAGGCTGTTGAGTAAGCATGAATCTTCTGACTGAAACTGTGAAGAAGAGAAAAGAAATTCATGCTAGTTTTGTTGTTGCACCTCAGATGACAAAAGTTATGGCCATGGCATGTGATGAGTGTTTAGTTAAGATAGAAAAGGCATTAAACTTTATCGTAGATATTATGTATAGAGAAAACATAGTATATACAGGGTTTGATACTATCCAGGTTTTCAGGCATCCCCTGGAGTCTTGGAAAGTATCCACTTGGGGTCTCAGAAATTATCCCCTGGAAATAAGTGGGAGCTACTGTATACAATTCAGTTTGTGGCATATTGCCTATACTGACCTGTGAAAGCCCTTTTTACATGTATGAGTGAATTCCTGTATATGTGTATATGTGAAAAATGCAGGTATACATATAATTTTATATCTGCACCAGATGGAGAGGATCATATGTCACCAAAGGAGAAGAGGACGCAAATTTTAAAATTAATATAGGTTTGTTATTTTTCTTAAGGAAGGTTGAATATGTTCTTTGTTCAAAAGAAATGCATAATTATTTAATGGTGAAAGGGTGAGATTATTATAGAAATGCCTACCTGGATCCAATACCCTATTTTCCCTTCTTGCATACTAATAGAATTCCAGGTTTCTGTCTGGTAGTGCCTGGTCATTTGGGAAGAAAATAATCTAGGACTATATTTCTAATCAATGAGATGTATATGAACAAAGTGCCAGTTACCAGCTTCTAGACATTCTTAGAAAAAGACAACTTTTATTCCTCCTTGCCTCTTTTCTTCACCTTGCCTTTCATGATGGCTATAGTGATGATCTTGTTTTCCAGGTTGGATTCATACTGAAAGTTGTCAGGATTTCCAATGACTCTAGGAACACCAGATCAGCCATGAATTGCTTATATTTGGAATATATATTTTAGGGTGAGAATCCACTGCTATTTTTGGCAGTCGGTAGTTCAGCAGGTTAATTATAATCAATAAAATTAGTATTGTGCTTTATAGCTTTATACACAAACGTGTACTGAAAATAATTAGGTTTTTCTCTCTTCCTAAGCTTCTAAGGAAAACTTTAAGGGGGTGGGAGATGCAGACGCCATCTCGTGACCTCAGTACACTAATCTGTTATACTCTTTTTAGAACCAATGTATAGAAGGTAACAGTACTTAGTCACAGTGGATGTAGGAGGAATCAGAAGTAGCAATTCGTATAAAACGCCTCCTGATATTAATATCTTTCCTCTCGGAAAACGGTTCTGCTGGTGGTGAAACAGAGTGAATTGTGAGTCACTAGATTAGTTTTTCAACATGACTCTGTTTACTTAACTCCATTTAAACAGCCAGTTACAATCTTGGGATAGGTTTCTTTTTATAGTACATGGCATAAAAGCAAGCTTCTTATATTTTTATTGTAAAAAGACATAACAAAACCTTATTATACTAAAAGTATTAATTATCAACCAAAACAAATGACTTAGACTATTTCAAATGAACAATGGCATAATATATTCCAATCAACATGGACAGGTAATAATCAAGAATACAGATAATCGTAAGCAAATGTATGATGAACAGCTATATTAGCAGCTGATAAATTATCTTCACAGAAAATAGTTGAATTGAGAAGTTTGGGTAAATGATGACATCCTTATATGAAAAACTGAAAAAAATTTCAGCTTAGCTAAAATAAAAAAAAAAAACAAAAACAAATTGCTCTGAGCTCAAAGCAATGTTAAATCAATCAATCATTTTAACTTGACATCTTTCTAAATGTGTATATCCTCAGTCTTTATAGCAAAAAAATAACTGTGTAGGTTCTGCATAGGCCATACCCTTAATCCATCTCACTTTCACTTTCTTGAATTTAGATTAGGTTCTAATCACTCTAAACTTTCTATTTTTTTTCCAGCCACATGAGTATTTCAATTTCCATTTTCCCATTGAAAAACATCAGGTTTACATCAGAGATATCATATAATTATTGTGTAAGATCATGGAGTTGGGACTGAATCAAAGTAAATGGATACTGGTCTCAACACTGATAAACTGTAAATTTTTGAAGTTGTTTAACTTCGACTCAGTTTATTTTCATATGTATTTAGTGCAGTCGTACATGTCTAATATACATTTTACAATAAATATTTACTTAAGTATTACATACCTATGGAAAAGTGCCTAAATCATAAGTGCTTGGCTCATTGAATATTCACAATGTGAATGCATTCATATAATTATAATTTAGATGGAGAAAGAGACTATTAGCAGCATCCTAAAAGCTACCTTAAGCCCCTGATATGTCATTCTTAACCCCATCTTCCCAAAATGTAGCCACTATAAGTGTTTATGACACATTTGATTAATCTCCCCACCCTGAGCTTTATATATAGATATCACAGTATGTAGATTTTTGCATCAGGCTTTTTGGTTAACATTTTCTTTAATTAAAGTGGCTTTATAAGTCAGTATATGTTAGTTAAGACATCCTACATTTTCTTTTTTAAAAGTTTTATTTACTGACGGGGAGGTGGGTAGAGATCATTTTCTTGTTTCACATATTTTTATTGTTGCTTCTTGTATGTGCCCTGGGGCCCTGAAAGGGGAATATGAGCTGCAGCCTTGGGGTATCAGCACAATGCCTTAACCGACTGAGCTACTGGGCCAAGGACCTTCTGTCAGCAAGTGTGTCTTGGTTATTTATGGACACCTGCATTTCCATATAACTTCTAGAACTATATTTTAGTCCTTCACAAAACTACTATCATTTTTATTAGGACTGAATTTAATCTATAAATCAAGTTAATATCTTAAAATGGTAATGCCTTCCAATCAATCAACATGGTATATTTTCCAGTAAATTAGGTATTTCTCAGTTATGATTTTAAGTTTAGTGTTAGGTTATTTTGCACATCTATCATAAAATAAACTTTGTACATGTAAAGTTTTTGATATTATAAATGGTGTTCTTCAATTCTATTCTCCTCTGAGCTGGAATATAGTAATATAAATTATTTTTTTTGCATATTGACCTGATATCCTGAAGCTTTGATAAATCTATATCTGTATATTATTATTTTGTCAATGAACGTTCTATGAATAAAGGAAGTTTTACTTAATCATATTCATGTTCTTTTTTTAAATTTAATTTCATTGCATTTTTTCCATTCCATTTAATCCCCTTCTACCCCACCTCCCCCAGTAATCACGACACTGTTGTCCATGGGTCCTGTAACAAATTTTTTCTTTTGCACATTTCATTGCACTTGTTCAGGTTTCTAGTACAATGCGGTATAGAGGTTGTGGTAGTAGACGAGGCATTGGCTTCTTATTCTAAATTTCCAACTTTCAATATTTCACATGTAAGCATAAGGTTTGACAGAGTTCATTTGTAAATACTGTTTCTGTGTAATGTCGTTACCTTCTCCTAGTTCGCTAAGGATTCTTACAACCTCTTGCCTCCAATGAACATGTTATGTATTATGGCAATTTTCTAGATAACATTGATTAAAATTAATAATGAACCGATATATTAGTCCTGAAATGAATGCACATGAATTTATTAATACATTTTAAATATGTATATTTCACAAGATATATGTAGGTAATTTCTTGGTTATTTACATAAATATTCAAAGAGATATTGGTCTGCAATTTTGGTTTTCTGTAAGGATCCTGTCAAGTTCTGATATGTAAGTCACATGACCTCATGAAACAAGTAACACAGTGTTTATAGAACATTGATATGTTATTGCATAGTTGTATGGAAGAATTAACTGATGAGGCATATAGCCATAGATTTTTAGTTTTTATAGTAGATTAAAGTTTTTCTATAATTCTGGGATTGTGCGTATTTTATATTTCTTATGTCTGTTTCATAGGTTGTGCATTTCTAGTAATTTATATGCTTCATTAATTTTCAAATTATTGTCATTAATATGTAGTGATATGAAATTATCTTTTCTAATATTGATCTTCATGTCTTCTATTTTTTATCATCGATCAATTTCACCAGTGGCTTATTAATCACACTAGCTGTTTTTTTTTTTTTTCAAAAAAAAACTTTCAGGCTTTTTCTTTATTGTATATCTACATTATGTGACATTAATTTCTTCTCTTTTACAATTTTTATTAATTAATTTATTTTCTGTGGCTTTAATGTTCTTTTAACTTCAAGAACTAATTTTTTTTACACATTGATTTTCAGGCTTTGTTTTCTTCATTATCTATTTAAATTTAAAAATCCCTCTTTATGCATGGTTTTAGCTGCTTCCTATAAGTTTTATATGGCATATGTTAATTATCATTGTTAAAATATTTAAAATTTAATGTAATTTATTTCTTGTCTATGAAAACTCTTAGGCATAGTGATTATTTTTCAGAAAGAATTTACTCATTTTATTTTTTGTTATTGATTTCTAGCTCAGTCCCATTATATTTAGAAAACATATATTCTACTATACAAGTGCTTTGTGATTTGTTGATATTTCTTTATGGACCAAGTATGATTATTTTCATAAATATTCCATATGCTCTTAAAAGTAATTATTAAGTGGTCGTTGTGGGTTCATTGTTCTTATTTCCTTTCTATTTACTATTTTTTACACTTGTCTTATATTGTTAGAAATGTTTGTTAAAGTCTTGCAATATCACTATCCATTTATTTCTCTTTTTAGTACCATCAAACTTAGAGCTATTTAATTCTCTTAAATCTAGGGTACTTGAACTTTATTCTTGTTACCTCTATTAATTTTACCTTGTATTTTTATTAGACATTTTAAAATCACACTATCTTAATATTCTTTGATTAGACAACAGTCAATTAAATTTTATAATATATTTATTGTTTTTAAATTTTCTTTTTCACTTTAACTTTATTTCAATTTCATTGAATATCTGTTCTAACTGAACGCACCTTTCCTGTCTCTGAAAAACACACTTCCAGGTTTTGGAATATAATTTTGATAAAGACAAGTTTATTTCTTCGTTCTGTTTACAAGGAGGGAGAGAAGGGGGATAAGTAAGGGAAGGGTTTAGTTAAGGAACGTGTATACATGACTCATGGACATGGACAACGGGGAGGGATATGATTGTGGGAGAAGGGGTGGGCTGGGTGGGGGAGAGCAATGGGAGAAAATGGGACGACTGTAATTGAAAAACCAAAAAAATAAAAGAAAAATAAAAACATGTTAATGGTTATATTCAATTGTTTATAGACCTCCATTATATCTATTCAACAGTCAATGATTATTCAATTTTAAAAAGTCAAGGACTAATACATTGTATGTCTTCTTTGAAGAAATTGTAGTCTTCTTCATGAGCATTTACAATTTTTCTTTAATTTTTGTTTCACAGAAATATCCCGCAGTTCAGGATGCAGGCCCTTTAAAGTATGGCCACCTTCATGGTACTCAAATGTTCTCAAACAAGTTGACTTTATATCTATTTTATTAATAATAAAACAGTTTGCTGTCATTATTTTGACCAAAACATGTTATTTAAATTTAATTTTAACTAATTAGAAATAAATGATTGCATTATTTTATGGTGTTTCTATCATGGACATATTGATTTTTAAATAATATTTTTACTAAAAAATCATACTTGTCCCTAAATTTGAAAGGGATATTGATATGAGCTGAAGATACATTTATGAAGAAGAAAACCTAATTATGAGGTGAAAAATGGTGGAATAAATTAGAAGAGTAAAGTCACAATTCCGATAACTTTATTAAAAGTCCTGGTGCTTTTTATCATTAGTGATATTAAAAATGCTATTTATCTTAATTAAAAAGGAGTTATTTTATTGAAGACAGAAAAATACTTATTTCAAAATAATACTGATTTAAAATTGATATTCTTTTCAAAAATATTTTAAAGTATTATTTTAAAACAAGAGAAAACATCTTTTTTAAAACAATTATTTGTGTGTTAAATGCATAGTTTTTGGATTTAAAAATCAAAGACATTGAGAAGAAAATAATAAAGGCTATACCAGTGAGTTTGGTTAAGTTCCATGGGAAACATACCTTCTGTTGTTTTAAAAATTATACACTGTGTGCTTAAATTAGCATTTGTAAAACCAATAGTAAAAATTAGAAGATATAACTCTGTATCTATTAAAATAAAAATACAAAATTGTAGCATGTAATTTGTCCCAATTTTAAAAAAAAGAACTTTTTTATGAAATAAGTTAATCAGAGAAACAGAAGTAGCATATGATCTCCTTACATGTGAACTCTAATGAACAAAGTAAACTGATGAACAAAATAGAAACAGAGGCATGAACTCAAGGAGCAGACTGACAGCTGTCGGCGGGGGCGGGGAGGTATACTGGATGAAAGAAGGGGAAGGGATTAGCCAGAGAACATATATTCTTAACTCATTAACAAAGACAATAGCGTGATGATGGTCAGGGTTGGGTGGAAACATCTGTTATAGTGTCAACCATAGAAATAAAGTAAAAGAAAATAGAACTCTCTGATTTTTTTTTTTTAAGCTTAGAACACGTGGTATTCCCAGGTAGTCTCCCATTCAAGTACTAATCAGGCCCTACCTGTTCAGCTTCCAAGGTCAGAGGAAATCAGAAACAGTGAGGATGGTACTGCTGTAGTGAAACATTTTGATTTTCAATGTGTTTTTTTTTTTTTTACCAGAATAAGTTTATCAGTTCATGTATTTTTTTAATCAAAACATTCATTGAAATATGAAATTATTCCTTCTTAGTGTTATTTGTAGTGCTTTAATAATTTAGTGATAATCAGAATAGTTAATGTGTTAGTTACTAAGAAATATTTAATAAAATCTAACATTCAAGAGTAATGCTTGAAGATAGAAAAGCAATGCATATGACAACATTGACAAGAAGAGAGAGAAGGAGAGAGGGAGAGGAAGGGAAAGAGAGAAATTAAAATGAAAAAAAGCAAGAGAAGAAGGAAGGAGAGACTCTTTCAAGCCCTTATTTAATGTCAGTAACTCACAACACCAAATGTGATTCTTTGCATATTAGAATAAAAACAGAAAAAAGAAATAAACAAAACCCTACTAATGTCAGAATCATAGTGGGCTAAATAATAACAGATGTTAGCAAAATTGTGTCCTCATTCAAAAAAAGTAGAACCAAATGTGTTTGTACTTATTTGGTAATTTACATATTTGAAATATATTTTATTGTTTTTATTTTGAATACCCGAACTGATTTTTCTTTAACTGTTCCTAGGCTTCCTCCTGCACTAATTCTATATTTATTGGTGCTCCTACTTGATGAGCTGTGCTGGCTTCTAAAGCGTTTCTTTTCCATTTTGATTTCAGCTCCTCATGCTGTTCTTTAGTCATTGAAGTTTGTTTTTCCTTCACACATATAAAAACCACTTAGGGAAAGTGCGTTCTCATGCTTTCTAACATAAATTTGCATGAGAAAGTAGTCAACTATATATCTTAGAAGCAGTTTTAAGTATAGTATTTTTTTTCTTAAATAAATCAATAAAGTCAAAGTTTGGACATGGAGTGTTTTGATTAAGTTAAATTAAAGAGGTTTTGTTTTATTTTGTATTGCTTTTACTTGGCCAGGGAATTATGTGTGTGTGTGTGTATATATATATATATATATATATATATATCCTTCATATTTTCATTAGCAGTTGTGATTTTGCACTTGGCTCTAAGGTAGTGGCAATAAACATCATTTATTCTCACTTAGCACTGATCTCAGCAATGGTATTTTTACCAGCATAAATGCATGAGAGAAGGCAGAAATATTTTGAGAGTATTTTAGAATCATATACCAGGAATGCTCACAAAAAGTAATCACTGTAAGTAATTAATGATTATTATTATCATTATATTCAGAATTGTGCCAATAATTATGAAAAATATCCCTTGTTCATCCTCAGTTAAAACGTGGTGAATTCACTCCAGTCCCGTGTTTTCTTTCAATTTTGAGTGAGTCTTCAGGCCACGATTTAGCCAATAGCTATGATCAGTTGATCTATAAGTGGGATTATTGGAAAAAGACATAATAATTTAGAATCAATATTACCTAAAACAATATCAAAGACTAGTCACTTAGATAAAGAATGTGCACAAAGACCTATTTACCAAATTCACATTCATCAAATATAATGATTCTTAAAAGCTTGATCTTTTTAATGCAACTTTGCATCTTGTTATGTACTATAATAGTCAAAATTTTACTTAAATCTACTCTAAAAATATAAAAAATAAAAATGCTCTTCACTATATTTAGTGAAATTAATATTTAGAAGTATAATAATTATAGTTAAGATAAATTAAGATTATACTTTTTTATATTCTAAAACATTGCTTCCCTGAACTCAAATTCATTGGCTTACAGTTTATTGACCTCACTATTTTAAACAGTTTTGCCTCCTTTGACAATTTCTTTGGTAATCTAGTTGGTTGTTTTGTACAATTAATATCTCTGTTAAAGTAAATCAAACCTTTCCTCACAGATATATGGAGCCTGTTGTCTATATTTAATAGTTTTATTGTGTGTGTTTGTGTACTTTTAAAGAGGCTTTATTCTCTTCCTTTTTGATTGCTTTAATAATTTTTCACATCCAATTTTTTTTCTATCTACTTGCAATTCCTATTAGTTAGATGATGGATAACCAATTCCCTTCTTGGGTTTATTTTCTTTTCTCTCATATGTATTTGCATTTGCTTCTTTATTTTCATGGGGAGTCATCTTTATTTATGAAATAATATTGATTATGTCTTTTTAAAGTTATATGGATTTTTAAAAGTTATGTTTTCAATCTAATATAGTTTAGTTTTTGTTTTCTTTCTATTAGCTCATTTTCCCCTTGTGGATTTATAGTCTTACAAACTCTTTCTAAAGATACAAATTAACTTATTAAAATATCTAGTTTGTTATTTTAACTACAGAAATATAGTTTAAATGCCCCCAAATATATTTTTGTTTGTTATTTCAGGTTTATATTTTCTTTAAATTTCTCTTTAATCTTTAGTGATTGACTCATATTTAGGGAATCATTAATAGGAAAGTTATCTGATAATTATATAAACAGGATATGCCAGAATGCATTATACAATGAACAAAAAGGTAATTAACATTTGTTTGGTAAGGGAGGAAAGAGGTAAATGCTAGGTTATGCTTTTGGCTTCCGCCTCTTCTGAGAGTTTGGGCATTCATCAGTGACAGTAGTTACATTAGCCCCAGGGAACAAGAGCCTTTACTGGTCAGCTCACACATAACCAGCACCTCTGCCACCATGACTATTTGATTCGTAGACATATTCCACAAGATCTTCTGTGTCAAGGACAGTTTCTGAAAGAATTATTTTTGTGGCCACATAGTTCATGAGTGTTCTTCTGCTGTAAACGCTTTGTCGAGGCATTGGTATGTAATAGAAACGACATAACCTGTATTACCATTACTGTAGGATTACTGTAGGTCTACACATATACAATACCACTTTCCCAGGTCTCTGAATGGTACTTATCTCCCAATTTCTCTCATTTCTGATCACTGGCCAATAACCCAAGCTATATATATATATATATATATATCCATTATTACACCTGTATATTTACTTTGAAAAATCTTTAAACCAAGTGGATGACCATGTATAGTGCTCAAAGCAAACCAAAATATGTTATGACCATCTATGAGTGGGACTATAGATATTTCCCTGACCAGGATAATAAAAATAGTGTCTTCCTTCTAAATAAAGTTTAGATTTCATAGTTACCCCTTGTGAGATTGGTGTTTCTAACTCTCAGGCTTTCTCGTTATGACAGAAAAAAAAATCATATGCATAATGTCCACCTGGGCCTGACTCCATAGTACTGCCTCCAAGGGATTTGGGGGACACAGGGGTAATTGTTGTATACAAGAAGCTAAGGCTTCTTTCTATATTGTGAGAGACAAAATCTTTTGTCTCTGATCCAGGAGTCGTGGGCATTCTGGCAGAATCTATGAAATTGTGACACTTTACCTTGAAAATGGTAAAATTCCACACAGCCTATCCAAAGTATTTCTGATTTATATCCAAGTCTTTGGCCTGGAAACAAACCAGATTATGCCATTGCAATAAGGTGATTATTTAGTTTGAAGGTATTCATAAGTCAATGAAAGCTTTAACAATTCTTTGTTAAAATAAGTCAGCTAAGGTAATCAAAAAGGATGACTAAAACTGCTTTTTTTCAGGTTTGTTTCCAAAGCATTTTTAGTGTTATTTATGGGGATAATAGGCTTAATTTATCAATTTATATCTGGATGTGTAAAAACATATGCAATAAGTGTTTGGGGAGAAAATAAAGAAGACCAAAAGTGTTTGGACTGTGAGACATTATATAAATTATTGGAAATATGTTAAGAACAAACTATATTAAGTACAATATCTGAAATAGCTGAATGACAACTAAATCCTATAGTACATAGACTTATGGCACTTACTAGTTTTACCCTAGACTAACGAGACCTGTAGTGTCAAAGGTACAAAGGAATTCCCAAGACTTTGGCCAAGGCAGAGTTACTAAAATAAGACTGTTTACTAAGTGATAAATATATATAGTGTTTTTAATTGACCATTATTAAGAAATAATAGCCTGGCTGATGAGGCTCAGTGGATTGAGCACCAGCCTGTGAACCAAAAGGTCACTGGTTTAGTCCCCAGTTGGAGTACATGCCTGGGTTGCAGGCCAGGTCCCCCTTTGGGGGCATGCAAGAAGCAGCCCATCCATATATCTCTCAACATCCACATCTCTCTCCCTCTCTTTCTCTCTCCCTTCCCCTTTCTCTAAAAACAAATATTAGTAATATCTTTTTTAAAAAAGTGGAATAGCAAATGAATGTTTCTCTCTCTAAAATCAATAAGTAAAAAAAAAGAGAGGAAGAAAAAAATAAATGATAGCCTATTGCTGTTTAAAACCATTGAGTTTAACAATTCAAAGAAAAATATGCGGAAGACTTTAAGAAATTAAATCAAGTTTCTAGTATGAAGATGTTTAAAAACAATGTTAACAGTTTCATTAATTCTAAAGTATTGATGAATATCAAGTGTATAATTTTAGTTACTAGCTATATGTGAAATGAGTAATCCACATTGCTAGGCTAGCATCCTGAGAAAAAAATAATTGTCACATCCTAAGAATCTGTACATAGCACAGGGCTCAAGAATTTTTCAACCAACAGTATGATTTGAGTAACGGCTACGTATTGTGTTAGTGGTATAACCTTGGGCAATTCTGAGAATTGGTATTCTAATGTATATATTTGGAATGATAAACTGTATGTCTTATATTTCTTACCATGGATTAACTATGGGATGGATACAAATTCTTCCATATACTTTGTTATGTCAGCTTTATCATATCTCCTAGCACTACACTTACGTATACACTTCTGCTTGCTTTACCAACTCACAAACTCCCAAAACATAGAGACATAATCTCATTCAATTATGTAACTTTCAAATGCCTAACACATTACTTGTCTATCATTGACCTTTGTAATTGTTCTTTTGTTTTTAAACCATACAGAGAACAACCTCATTGAACTTTTATGGGTATGTGTAAGCAGTCTGTAGAGAATTACTAACCAATTCATTAGATTAGGATGAATAAAGTTACCAGAAATATTTTAAATAAATACTATGGATTACTATGAATAACATAACCAATACTGGTTTCCAAGAAAACTAGGTTTAAGTTTTAGCACTGGCCCCAATTTCATACTTTAATTCGCTGTTAGAATTTCTCATCTGAAAAATGAGGATATAATTACTATATTGTTGTGTTCTGGATATGAGTAATTTAAAGAGAAAATATATTAGTATTTAATATGATGAAGAGTATGCACAGATTCTAAATATCTCCATTAGTGGTATCATATCATAGATATTCTGATAACAAATGACATATTTCAAGGGATTTTAGTTAATCATAGAATCCTGAGAAGTAATATGTTAAATTTCTTTAACAAATAAGGTTTTTATTTATACCTATGAAGATAATAGAATACTAAACTAAACAGATTGATAACTTTTGAAGGTGGTTCAAAGATAATTGACTTAACTACATTCTTTAGTTTTCAAAATGTTCTCAATTCTTTTGTGATTTGAATATAGATGAAATGTTAAATACCTTGGTAGACTCAGGTATGTATTTTCTGATTAAATAATTTACATTATTTAACAAACAAAAATAATTTATATGACAAGTAAAATTGCAATAAGATGGCTCATCTGATAATAAAAAGTTATAATTACAGAGACCTAAATTGTAACTAAAATGTTAAGTAAGAAATAAGCAGTTTCTTAAAGAATAGCTCAGTGTTCTACATATAACTCAGTGTTCTGTATAAGTCAGTATACTGCCTACATACACAAAGTATCTATTAGTGTAAGTATAGATCAATTATTTAGACTTAGATATCGAATTTTGAAAAGTATATGGACTTTTGTATTATGACGCATATACGTTTAGGAAAGCTTGGACTTCAACACGATTTTAAGTTTAGATTCCAATGAGTACAAGGTATTTTTTAGTAATACGGAAAATGCTGAACTTTACCTGAACTTCCCTATGATCTTGGAAAACACTGAAGATTAACCGCCCCCCCTACTATTTGTGTTTCAGAAAATGGCTTACTCCAAAGAATCACCGTTCCTGGATGACCCTTTGTTTTCACATGGCAAGGCCAAACACAGACCCTGCAGATTCCTATCTGTGCCTCATAAATGACAGTCTCCACTTCCTGTTCCCACTGGTCATCTGGAACAAAATGCTTGGTAACCAAACTTTGGTTTGGATCCTACCCTTCTCCTCAACTCTCATCTTTGACCTACCTTTGGCCTAAGCCCACACACTATGGATTTATAAGCATCTCTCCTGAAAAATGGCCTTGCCTCAGTGAAAAAATTCTCAGATCTATTATCTGTTCTCAAGAAACTTTCTTCCCACTTCCTCACACCTGGTTATTTGTAACTTTGTATTCTCTCTATAACAGAAAAACCTTTTGAGAGGGATTTCAGCAAAATGACCAAATAAAACACCCCTCATAAGCATCCCACTCTAAATAACAATTATTTGTCACCTATTCATGGACAGAAGTGGTTTTGTGGGAGTGTGGAACTCAGATATATACAAGTATAACATTGGACACATTCCAGATAATTAATGTCTGGAGTCTGTAAACAAAACATTAGCGATAGTAAGAGAAAATGGACATTCAAAATTGAATGAATATGAACATTAGAGCAGTGCATATGAAAAGCTTTATGAATGCAAAAATATCCAGCATAGGAGGAGATATATTATAGCTCACAGGCCAAATACAGCTTGCTGCATGATATTGTTAATTAAGTTATATTGGAACACCACCATGATCATCCTCCTATGGCTTCATTTGTGCCATAGGAGCAAAGCCGAGTAGCTATCCTAAAGTATTTTACTCTCTGGACCTTTATAGAAAATTATTGCCAACCTCTGGTCTAGTAGAAATAATAGAGATTAGCATATTTTCTAATAGGTTTGAGAAAATAAATCAAACTTGATTGAAAGAAAAACTACAGATGATTGAAAAGAATTGAAAAATATACCGAAACTATAATTAGGTCACAAGGATTCTATGAAAGAAATCTAACAAGTCAACAAGTAAAATCTAATTAATTATATTACGTAAAATATAATATTTCAAAAAATGCAATGTAAAGTTTTATAACATTCTATAATGCCAATCTAACCTAAAACTACATTTGGGTATGAATATCAAAGTTAAAATTTCTTTTTAGAAAACATATCCTAAAATCTTAAATATGATAAAATGAAAGCCAGCAAGATATTAAGATAATCATCTTTAATTACAATGTTGATTAATTCTTGACAACCAAATCATCAATTAAAAGATATATATCTAAAAGTCTTTACTAGTAATGTTTTCACATGTAATATATATTTGGGTATTTTAGGAAGAAGCTTTCCTTAATTCAATCTGACCAAATTATCCTGCCAAACTGAATAAATCTAATGCTATTTGCATAATTAAATTAACAAGGGGAGACATATAAGCCAATATATCTTTGTTACCGTGGTCAGAGACTTCAGTTAAGAAAACAAGTAGATATCACCTCATACCAGTCAGAATTACATCATTAACAAATCAACAAACAAGTGTTGTCTTGGATGTGGAGGAAAGAGAACTCTAGTGCATTATTGGTGGGAATGCAGACTGGTAGAGCTACTGTGGAAAACAGTATGGAATTTCCTCAAAAAACTAAAAATGGAACTGCCTTTTGAACCAGCGATTCCACTGCTGGGATTATTCCTGAAGAATCCTGAAACACCAATTCAAAAGAACCTATGCACCCCTATGTTCTTAACAGCATAATTTACAATAGCCAAGTGCTGGAAACAGCCTAAATGCCCATCACTGGATGAGTGGATCAGAAAGCTGTGGTACATTTACACAATGGAATACTATGAAGAAGAAAGTAAGAAGGAACTTCTACCTTTTACAACAGCATGGATGGAACTTACTTAGTGAAATAAGCCAGGTGGCGAAAGACAAATACCATATGATCTCACCTAATACAAGAACCTAATGAATAAAACAAATGAGCAAAATAGAACCAGAGGCACGGAAACAAGGAGAAGACTGATAATGACCGGAGGGGACCAAGAAGGAGAGAAGGGGGAAAGATGGGGGAGGGTTTAGTCAAGGAAATAGTATAAATGACCCATGGACAGGGACAACAGATTGACTGTGAGAGAGGGGAGGAGGTGGGCAGGACAGGGGAGAGCAACAGAGGAAAAATGAGACAACTGTCATAGAACAACAATAAAAAAAGAAATTTAAAAAATAAAAATTGTGGTTAAAAAAGAAAAGAAGTAGAGACTGCAGTCTTTCAGAGGCTACAGTCTTGGTAATTTAAAAACTCAATTTGGTAGTGAAATTATGTCTATTAAATTTAAAAAAGGAATAGGATGTCCAGTTGGAATAAATATATCAACATATATATATATATATATATACTTACATAATATAAATATATTGATATAAAATGGAACATAAGGAGAGACCTATAGAGAAAAAGAAAAAAAAAAAAAAAAAAAAAGATGAGGCATTATCCAAATTGAAATTTCCTAAAGCACAATTTCAACAGACAGAGTCAGGGTGTATTTCTCTTTAAAAACCCTTAAATATTATATATTTTGAATGGTGCTCTTTTCAGACCTTATCCCCAAACCTTTTTTCCTAGTCTCACAATACACTTTCATTTTCTAAATAAAGTCTGCTAAAATATGACTCCAGTTTTGTTGCTCCTGTAGCCTGTCCCATGATTAATACAAAGTAAGTCATCCTCACAACAAAACTGAAATTAAATATTGTGTCCTGTGTGCATGTCTGTGTCCATAAATATAGTCATATGTATGCTTTCTTACATTTAACTTAAAATTGAGTTTTTCAAACGGGCTAAATATAATCTTTGGGTTTGATATGCTTCTTTTCAGGAATAATTATTATTGCATAGCAATTAAGTAATCCATATTTATAACTCTACTGTTATATAAGGCTTTATTTATATTGTTGTACTATGCTATACTGAGGTACACAAAAGAGTATAAATTAGAAATATTTAGCTCTATCTATTATGAGTTTTATTCCTTGTTATTTTTATATAATGAAATGGAAGTGGATACAAAATTATTTTTATAGAAAATGTAAGTTGCATAAAACCATATACTGTTATTATTACTGCTTGCTATAGACACTGACCTCAAACTGTAGGTGTATGATGGCAGATATGAATGGATTTATAATAGCATCAAATTGGGCCATTCATTTTTGCTTATTTTTTAAAATGCCCTAGACTTCAAAATAAGTATTTTTGACTGTTACTTACTTTATTTGGTAAATACACAGCAGGTAAAAGTTTATCATATTCTTTGAATAAAAATAAACATATACTTGGTATATTTATTTATAATCTATATAGCACATCATCTTTATCCACTCATCTTCTATAGACATTTAGGTTGCTCTTAGGCCTTGACTGTTATAAATAATGCTGCAATGAACAAGGCAGTGCATACATCTTTTAAAATTAGGGTTCTTGTTTTCTTTGGATACATATCCAGAAGTGAAATTGCTGGGTCTTGTAGTTGATCTATTTTTAGTGTTTTGAGGAATCTCCATATCATTTTTCATAGGGGCTACACCCACAAATGTCCCCAAAGTTTCCCTTTTTTCTACATCCTCATCAACACATGTAATTTGTTGACTTAATGATAATTGACATTCTGACTAGCGTGAGGTGGTAACTCATTGTAGTTTTTATTTGTATTTCTCTGATGGTTAGTGATGTTGATCTGTATGTTCTTTGGAAAATGTCTTTTCACTGTCCATTTTTATTATTGTGTGTGTGTTTTTTTTTTTTTTTTTTTTTTTGCTATTTAGTTGTATGAGTTTCTTATGTATTTTGGATGTCATGCCCTTATTGGTTATATTATTTTCAAATATATTCGCCCAGTTAGTAGGTTGCCTTTTGTTTTGTTTAGGTTTCCTTAGCTGTGCAGAAACTTTTTAGTTTGATACAGTCCAAATTGTCTATTTCTTCTTTTGTTTCTCTTCCTTGAGGGAATATGTCCATGAAGATATTACTCAGATTCATATGAAATAGTTTACTTCCTATGTTTCCTTCCTATAATTGTTATGGTTTCAGAGCTTATATTTAAGTCTTTAACCCATTGTATTTGTATTTTTGTGTGTGATGTGAGAGAATAGTTCAGTTTTTTTCTTTTTCTTTCTTTCTTTTATTTTACACTTAACTGTCCAGTTTTCCCAACACCGCTTGTTGAAGACCGTTGTTACTCTAGTGTTTATTTTTACCTCCTTTGTTGTAGATTAGCTGACCATATAAACAAGGAATTATTTCTGGGCTCTCTGTTCTGTTTCATTGATCTGTGTATCTATTTTTGTGTCATTACAATATTGTTTTGATTATTATAGCTTTGTAATATAGTTTGAGATCAGAGAGTGTGATATCTCCAACTTTGTTCTTTCTCAACATTGCTTTAGCTGTTCAGGGTCTTTTTTTGTTTGTTTGTTTGTTTTATATAAAATTTAGGATTATTTGTTTTAGTTCTGAGAAGAATGACACTGGTATTTTGATAGGAATTGCATTGAATCTGTAAATTCCTTTGGGTGGTATGATCATTTTAACACTATTAATCCTTCCTCATTATGACCACGGTATAGTTTTCCATTTCTCTGTGTCCTCGTCCATTTCTTTCTTTACTGTCTTATAGTTTTTAGAATTAAGGTCTTTCACCTCCTTGGTTAAGTTCTATATGTGAGAATTTTTATATATGTGTTTAGTCATTGCTTTAAGATAAACTTCAATAAATACACAAATCTATCTATATTCCTTTTTAAAAAAATACCCACACTGAATAGACAGCTTATTGTTAATAAAATTGTCATTATGTAAAACCAGAAAAGTGAAAGCACAAAATAATGTGGGAGTTTGAGCCGACTACATTATGTTTTAAATATAGCAAACAAATGATAGGCATCGATTTAACTGTAGGTGACAAACACACATGATAATACACTGTAATAATTTTCAGCACTGTTGGTTTATAACACTTTTTTGCATCTATTACACAAAACAAGAATTTTCCAGTGTGTTATTCTTAAGCAACAGCTTAGGCACTTCTTCAGGAAGTGAGTTGAGCAGATTGTAATGAGTTGTAAAACAGAATCCCTGCTGTAACTAATTTGTACTTAAGGCTCCTTTCAGGAAAGAAAAAAAAAAACTTTCTTCTTTATTTATAATATAAAATTCAGGGATAATTAAATGTCATAAAATTGTCAACATTAATAAGTTACCAGGACAGTTTCTGTAGCACCATGTTCAACATAATTTATTTTCAACAAATAATAGAGTCAAATTTTGCCTGGCCAGTTTCTTATAAGCACAAAAAGCCATCCATTTGAAAATTTGTTGTTTTGTATTTCATTCTAAGGAATACAATCACAAAAGTCATTCGAATTTGACCATTATTACTTTGCACATCCCGACATTATGAACAACTTAAAAGTACACCCAATATGAAAACTACACTGATAGTACTGTATTTTTGAAATAAATAGAAGGGACCCCAAAATCGTATGAAGTGATCTTGTTTAACATGAGGATAATTAATCTTGGCTTTGTAGAACAAAGCTTCTGCTCTTCTTTATGTCCTGGTAAATTTTGTGTGATTAGGGATTAAGGTGGTGGAGATATTTTTCTTTTCAATGTATATGATAGTTCACTGGCAAATGTAACAGGACCTGGGGTTTCTACAAAAGTTTTAATGTATTTAATATAATGGGATTACATCTATGTACTATTTTGTCAGTGTTTTTAGTGACTTTCTCATTTCATCTAAAATTTCACATTTATTATCACAACGCTGTTCATAACATATTGTTATGGGAGCTCATTTTCATAACAGTTTTCATTAAGTTCTCATGTGAGAGTTTAAATGGGTGTATTAATTATCTGTTTAGTCTTCATTTCTCAGTTCCAGTCTGGTGAGGGAATATATTTTCATTATTTCAGTCTTTCCTTTGGTATTTGCTAAGACTTATTTTATGGGCTAGAGAATGATCATTTTGTGAATTCCATATAAACTTAAGTGACTATGTATCTTGCTCTTTGGAATATAATGTTTAATGTACATATGTACATCTTTTAGAATAATTGCATTAATCATGTTTTCCAAATCTATATGCTCTTTGCTTATTATCTTTTTAAACATACTATTCTTATTGAGTTAGATGTATTATATTCTCACAGTGGTTTGTCTGAATTCCTTTACTTCTGATTTTAATTTTTCTTCACATAATTTAGGTATGTCTTTGTTGCATAAATTCTTAAGATTATTATATTATTTTGTTGGATATTATTTTTAACTATTACAAAATATACATATTTGTTCTTACAACTTTATGCTTTAAGGTATTTTTTTCAGATAGTACAATAGTTAGTCCAGCTTATGTGTGTTTAGTTTTATTGCATGTGTTTTTTCTCATCCTTTTACTTTTAATATTTTTCTATACTTATATTAGTGCTCCAGAATGATATTGTGAGTATACTATCATCTCTTTGACCCTCACCCAGGTTTGTTAATATTTTAAAAATAACATTTAAAACAAGGAGCAGACTGACATTGACCAGAGGGGACGGGGGATCGGGGAGGGGGGAAAGAAGGGGAAGGGTCTAGTTAAGGAACAGGTATGAATGACCCATGGACGTGGACAACAGGGTGGGGATTGGCTGTGGGCGAGGATGGGGGTGGGCAGGGTAGGAGAGGACAATGGGGGAAAAATTGGACAGCTGTAATAGAAAAACAATAAAAAGAGAAAAAGAAAAACAGAAAGAAAATTATGCTTGAAATTGAAGAGCTGAAAATTGCTACCATCAAATCAGCATTGTATATAAGATAAAAAGATTCTCAGGAAAAAAAATTAAAAATATAACGAAAACCCTGGCCAGGTAGTTCTGTTAGTTAGAGAGCTGTTCCAATGTACTGAGGTTTTGGATTCAATCCTTGGTCAGGGCTCATGCAAGAAGTAATCAATAGATGCATAAATAAGTGGAACAACAAATCACTGTGTCCCCTGCCCTCGCCTCATCTCTCTTGCCCTGCCCCTTTCTTCCCCTCTCCTCTGCTCTCCTCTCTGAAATCAATAAATAAAATAATTAAAAATTAAAAAGTATAAAGTCCTAACAGCTCACATATAAAGGCCAAGGCAATTGTTTTATTTTTCTGTGGCAGTGGAAATTATTACATTTTCCCCTTTTGCTAATATAGTCTTGAGTCTGGTGTTTGGAAAAAAACAGCCAGGTGGATATCTTGTTATTGGTTGAGAACTGATTAAAGCATGAACTGATTCTGCTAGTAGTACTACAGTGATACTCCTGCTGTGAAAACACCTTTACTTTGGTTTTCTTTTATTCTTGGTAGCAGAGAGATTCTACTGAAAGTTAGGTGCCTTCATTTTGCATAAATATACTCTGGAGAGCATCCCAAGTTTCTAATATCTGTTCTGTATTCATATTCATGTTTCTAGTGGTGAAAATAAAAGAAAAAATGTTTGTGAGAATAGTAGGGCCCCAAGGTTTCTTACCAAAGTGTATACAGTTTGCAACTTATGTGCAATTCAAGACACTTGAGAATGAAAGAATGAAACTATGGATCATTCCAGAGAGTTGGCATCACTCAATGAAAATTTAATCCTTCCATAGGCGATTCGCTTGTTTTGTTATTTATTCTTTTTATGCTACATTTTTATTCACTTAAACCATAAGTTAGGCTTTACCTATTACTTCAGACTGGGCAAGGTTAGGAAATATTTACAAACCATTTTATATTGACAGTCTGGATAACCTCTTCCAAAGAAATGTGTCTAGAACTTCCTAGGCACTGGTATCTTTTTTATTATTTGAATTATTATGTGTCTTAGTTATATAGGATAAATCAGACAGAGTTAACATGTTAATTGGTTGATTCCTAATTCTGTAGAATGTAACATACTAGAGAAATTTTGTTAAGGGTCCTATGCTGGTCAAAGTAATACAGGTTTTGTATAGTTTATAGAGGAAGCAAGAATCACTTTTAAAAACTTAAAGAACATAGGAATTAGAAGATTGTCAAAAAAGGTAAAATCTTAAAATTTTTGAAGTGATATAGTTTATCCTGTCCCCAAATTTCCTCATATTTTAAAAAATGGTGTACGTTTACCAATTTGAGAGGCTTTTCTGTCTTGACAGCAGACCATATGCATAAATCCAGGTGATTTCGCTGTTTTAAGTGGAACTGGGTGTCTCAGTGCTTTCCTGATCCTGCTCGCTCATAATGTATAATTCCAAATTGTTCAAATTGCTGAAATGAAGTTAGAAAGAACTCATTCCTGACACATTAACTTCATTTTATTATAAGAGAAAATCTTCAGTTCACAGAGCAAGTAACTCCTGATTAAGTCTTTCAGGACTATATAGAGAGTTCATGGACAACTGTAATTATGAAAAGAGAAACCACATCATTGAATTATTCCTTTACTATTTATTAGAGTGTATCAAACCACTTCCTTGAAGTTTATTTAAAATGTGTCAATCTTACATTTTTCATATTTAAATCACACAAACGCTAATGTATTTAGATTTAGTAAACTTTGACATAAATTCATTTTACTAAAAAAATCTTCTTTTAATAATGTACTTAATCATTTTTGTGAGTATAGGTACCAAATTATTGTGGAGCACTTGTAAATCAATTGAAAAAGCTCATTTATAAGTACACATCTTCAGAAGATTCATTTAATCATGATTATCAAACCAAAGTACAGTTATTTTACAAGAAATTTGATTTTAATTTCTCTTCCTTAAAAATGACCAGGTAAATCTTTACCCAGGAGGAAATTATATTATTTATTTATTTAAACCAAGCTATATTCATTTTTGGTGTTTCTTAGAATAAATGATCTAATAATATATATTACTTTGTACATGAAATGTGAATAAAATGAAATGCTTCACTTGATAAGGATTTCATGTAAATAGCTCACATAAAACTTCTCTAATAACAAAACATAGTTTGAATAGTTAATAAAATCACACATTTTAAAACTGGAAATTATGGAAACACATATGGCAAAGAGTATTGTTTCCAATGCTATCTCTTCACACCACCTTCTCTGGTAGTATGACCTATTTATTTGTGTTTTCATACGTGTGTTTATGCTAATATATGCAAACATATTTTCTCATTTCATATATTAAATGCAAACATTTTATTATTTATCTTATTTTTTAAACCTATATATCCTGGAAAGTTTGGAGGAGGGAGGAAAATTCTTCCTAAAATTATTTTGTGAGATTTGATTGCCCTATGTAGCTTGATACTGTGATATTATCCACGCTTTCTCATCTTAGGGTTCTCGTGATTTTCATTGGCTACAGATATTATTGTCCCATCTCTGCACATAAACAATGTGTGTTTGCTCTATGTGTAGTAATGTAAAGAGTTTTTCAGTCTCCAATAAGTTCTACAAAATAGTAACTGCTCAATGTTAGTTATTAAAGTAAAAATCCTCTTCACATTTCATTTAACCTTTGAGAATAATCAGATTAACCATATAAACTCTAACTACTTTAAGAAAAAATTGCTAAATCTTCATGTACCTGGGAATTACCACCTCTCTTGATTCCATCATTTTTTATTGTGCTTGATTTAATCTTGTGTGTATGTGTGTGTGTGTGCAGTAACATACTCTACAGGGTTCCACTGGGTTATGCCATATAGCCTAGATGTGTTGTAGGCTACACAATCTAGATTTGAATACATACACCCTATGATGTTTGCGCAATGATGAAGTCACCTAACAAAGAATTTCTCAGAACATATCCACACCCTTAAGTGGTGTATGACTACATATTTATTGAAAACATATGGAATATCCTATTGTTTACCTTCACAACACTCATTCTTTCCTTATCCCATAAAAAGTGAATCCTGATTTTGTTTGGTTTAGGAAAGCAATATATCTAGCTGTAAATCTACGTCTAATCTTTCTTACAAATAAAGTTGTCCATCTTACAAATAAGGTTGTCCAACAGTTCCAATGAGAAAACAGCAACATCAATATCAATAAACACAACAAGTATTTTTCTAGTGATTTATATGAAAGTGTCCTTTCCTGAAATGGATTTCAAGACTGTTATCTATGTGGTTTCCATCGATGCCCTTCCTTTCTGGAACATGACAACAGTGACTAGAGCAGCAGCAATCAGCTTATCCCAATGAAAGAAAGGCTACAAGAATTACAGAGTCTATTTCCTTGACAAGTAAAATGCTGAAATGACATTAACAACTGCCTATGTTCTTCTGTTTTGTTATTGGAGAAAAATGATATAAAAACGCACTCACAAAATTCATTGTATGAATTCATTGCAAAAAGAAAAGTTAATAGGTTAACACGTACAATTAATAGATATTTTAAAAAGATCAATTCAGAATGTGTCTCTTCTTTATATATTCATTTTTTAATTTCATATAAAAATAACTTATTCAGAAGCTTTTCATATGAAATTTATATACTTATCACCAGATTAGATATTGACTTATAAATATACATACGCAATTAGATTTAATGTGCTTCATCATAACAGATTTTTTCAATGGCAAGTTTAAAATTAGAAATACTTTTGTTGTCCAGTGAAGATTAAACACAATAATAGACATCATGTGTGATATTTAAGATGATACATATCATAGTAAACAACTATTTAATATGAGATATATCATAGCAAGTTAGCTTTAAAGAAGAAAAATATTTAAATGTTAAAAAACATGGCAAGGAATAAAAATGAAATATATTTTTCTTTTGCTTATTTTTCAGAAAAATAGATTAAGGTGCTTTCTTTCTTTATATGCTGCATTTACTTACTAAATGCTTAATGTCTGTTCCAGAAATTTGCTATCAGATCACCCCCACAATGCCACAAATACAAGTAAGCATAACAAAACACAAAATCTTAGGCAAAGATATTCTGCCTATTACCTTACTAAGGAGTTCCCTTAAATAATTATTTTAATTAATGAAATAAATTTGTTTTAAGCAACTACTCAGTTTTTGCCACTTAGTTTATTTTATGAGATATAAAAAAATGACTATAACAAATCTTGACATTAAATATAGTGTGATATTCAGAGGAAATTTATGGCTCTTAAATTATAATGCACTTTTTGCCAGGAAATGAATTATGTAGAGATTGAAGATTTGATAGATTGCAAGACATACTTAACTGACTGGAGAAGATTTTTAGTTGACATAGTTATCTTTCCTCTGTCAAATACCTTTCTCAGAGACTGATTTGAGACTACTGCAGATTGGAGAGCAGGAAGGAATTCAATTATCAAATCAAATGTAAAGTAGTATTATAAAAGTAAAGTTTTACAAAAATCAGTATATTAAGATTCTGAAGAAATGGAAAACCCTTAGACCCACTGATGAAGTCAAATCTATCTTTTGAGCTACTTGGATTTTGTTTTTTATTCAAAATCAAAATAACATTAAACATAAAATAGAAATAAACTATGAAAGTAAATATAAATAACCTAAAAACACAGTATCCATTAAAGTTAATTTTTCATATAAAGTATTATATAAAATTATCAGCACAAATTTTATAATTAATGCTTTTAACAAAGTACAAAAAACTTTCATATAAACAGACCTCTATGGATAGAAACTACATTTAGTAACTAAGTTAACTTCATTATGAATTTAGCATATTTTAAATATATCAGGAGCAACTAATTTGCAAGCACAGAAGTTTACCATAGAAAATGAGATTCTAATTAAGATTGCAAGAGAAACCCTGCCTGATTTCCAGCTTGACACAAGATTGGAACATGAACTCATACCTGAATATGAGCCTGCCATGCAGGCCAACCTGCAGATTTTGGATTTGCCACCTTGACAATATATCACATCAGCCTAATCCTTAACCAAACAAATCAGTCTAGATAAACATGTAGATAATCAGTGTCAATATCAACATATAGATAGCCTATTGGTTGTTTCTCTGGAGAACACTGGCTAATGAAATTGTACACACTGACTGATTCACAAGTATTTCATCAGTGATGATTTATCTGTGTTGACAGAATACATAATCCTTTTCTCTTAACATAAATAATCATTTCTGCCCTTTATTAATTTTAAATTACATCTATTTTCTCTTAGATACCTAGCAATTGTCTACATTTCTGAGAAAATTTTTATCTTTTCTTTCAATTTCGTTATAGAATTTAATCTGCTTTTATTTCACCATTTTCTATTTTTTTCTAGTTCATTTCCTTCTGATTTTTTAAATGAAAATTTGATTTTTTTTTCATAAATGTAAATGTTTACTTAATGATTTTTTTTTATTCAATTTCTTTGTGGGTAAGCTGCTTGATTTTGATTTTTGATTTTTCCCATTTGGTACCTGTCAAATTTGTCCCAAGTTGTTTGCATAATCAGTAAATCAAGGACCTTTGTCTGTGGCAATAATAGTGAATTCTCTTTGGAGCCTCCAAATTGTCATAAAACTATCAGGAAGTCATCTATTGCTTATTGGGTCATTGCAGTGAGGGAGTCTACCTTAGGGGAACCATGGCACATCTCCTAAAGAAAGGAGACATTGATGATCTGAAAGAATTTGCAGGGAAAGTGCAATTTAGTTGACGCTGAAATGAAACAGTGTTTTGATAGGTTCAAGCAAAGCAAGACTGTGGATAAAGGGGGTAGCATTAGATCTGAACTGTAGATTGGTTCTGCATCTTGCTACCTTGGAGAGTGTTGTGTCCTAGTGGGTTACTTGGTTTGTAAATCAAATAAACTTGACTGCACCAAAGGGCCATAGATGCTTTAGGTAATGGGGTAGTTTATTCTTACTGATATAAATTCAAACAACTCAGTTTCTGATAGTCTAGGATTTTAGAGAACAGCGTGCGTCTCAGTGGGCAAAAAAGCCGTAGACTTCCTCAGGGAAAACGGTTGTTAGGACCGTTGTATTGCGTCCTTCAGGGAAATACGGTTCACTGTCCACTTTGCAGCTGTTTTTTCCTGTGTCTTTTATTCCAACCGGCTGCAAGGCAGGGCATAATTTACCACCCAGGTAACTGGGTACTTTCTCAGGAAGTACCTTACTGTCCTTCCAGGTGCACTTGAGGAATTACAGTGGAAAGAATTTCTAAATGAAAGAATAATAATGTCTCCTAAGATATTTGGTATGTCTGGCTAAACTTAGGAAAACCTGAGGAACTCCACCTACAGCAAAAATATAAAGGATTTTATTAAAGAAATTTCAAAGAATATGTATATATTTCTGAATGTTTGTGAATATATATACATATTCTGTCATAAATGTGTGTTAGAAAGCTATGTATCTAAACAAGAAATTTAAAGCTATTATAAAGCAAAATATTTAAATTTAACATTAATATGTCATGACATTATAATGATAGGCAATGACAATTAAATATACAAGAAGGATAGAATGCAGAAACCATTGGAATTATACTAAACAAATATTTTATCATTATTTTGTATGTATTGAAGAAATATTATTATAGCTATTAATGTCTATTGCTTATAATTTATTGAATATATATGCAAAAATTATCATAAATTACATTTAAGTTAATCTCTAATCAAGATGGAGAAAACAATCTGCTCACATTTACAGTTTAATATTTTAAAATCTGACAATTTCAAATTTTGTCGCATATGTGGAGCTATTATGTATTATATATATTGCTGGTTGAAGTATAAAATGATGATAACATTTTGGAAATTTATTTTGCATTATCTATTATATTGAATATTCACATACTTTGTGGCCTACTAATTCTATTCCCAAAAATATACTAAAAAAGAACTCTCACATTTAGGACAGAAAAGATGTGAAAAAATATTTATAACAGCCTTATTCACAATGTATAAAAATATAGGAAACAGCATGAATGTGCAATAACACGAGTGGATTAAAAAGGATGTTATAGTCGTCTGAGAAGTACTATACAACTCTGCATTTCTTGCTGCTCTTCAAACTAATAAGCTTATTTTTACCTCTGAGCATTTGCACTATCAGTTCCCTCTACACAGAATAATGGTTTCCAAAATGTCTGTCTGAGTTAATTTGTTACTTCTTTTAAGTTTCTCCTGTGTTGTGCCTTCATTAGCGGTATTTGTAACAGTTCTAATATTTTAACCACTAGCAACATTTTTGTTTTATTAATTAATTAATTAATTAATTAATTTTAAAAAGAGATGAAGGGAGTGAGAAACAGAGGGAGAAAAACGTCTGTGTGAGAGAAACATTGATCAGTTGAATCCCGGTAAGCGCACCAACTGGGAACTGAACCACAACCCAGGCATGTGCCCCAACTGGGAATCGAACCAGTGACCCTTCACTTTGTGGGACAACACCCAACCATCAGCTCCTCACTTTTTATAACTTTTTAATACAAATTATCTCTTCATGGGTTTTACATTTTTATTTGTCATTTTGCTGAAGAACAAATGAAGCATTTAATACATTTTGTTGAAAAGTGAAATGATTAATGAATGGATGAATAAATATATTACATTATTAATTGGGTAAAGAAGATGATTTTATTTATATTAAGTAAATGCAGAATGCACAAAGGCAGAATATGTATATTAAATAATATGATATATAAAAGGAAAAGAAAGAAATCAGAAATTATTACAAGGAAAATAAAAAAACAGTATCAGAATTAAAATGTCTTTTGTTGGCAAGACAAAACAAAATCAATGAGATTTAAAAGAACAAATAAATTATATGGTAGTAATAAATGTACAATGTAGAAAATAGATAATAACAGGTAGATAGTTTATAGATAGATAAATAGATAAAAAGAATGATTAAGCTAGAACAAAAAAAAAATTGTTTTGAGGAGTGTATTAAGATAATAAACCTTCCCAAAAGAAATGCCAGGAATATGGATAATTCATAAAAACAAACAAAAACATGAGATAGTAAAGGATAATAATACATTTTTCTCCAAAGTAGTAAGTAATGTTGCCTGGCTAATTACCATAAAATTTAAGTGTAATGAAAATTGTTTAATAATATTTACACTATATGTAATGAAAAGTTTGTTTTCATTAAACATAGATAATGAGCCAATTATAAGAGTATAAGAAAATGGCAAATACAGACTAGAATAAATAGGAAGGAAAACACAATTGTCTTGTTAGCATATGAAAAGATGAACAATATCAGGTACAAATGCATGCAATGCAGAATTTTCTTAAAGGTATTTTTTCGTAGTATGAGTGGTAAACGTCTCAATATTTTCTAGGATATTGTATTTTTTGAGTGTGTAAATTTAGTGGTTCTTACACACAGTTGGTGAGGGTAAAGTGACAAATAATCATTCACACTCTTCAAGGAGTAGCACATCAAATAAAATTAGAGAAAAATTTATGAGGCTAGACAACACAGAAAATAAAATGACAGGCTATAATGTAACATTTTATCTTAATGTTTTTAAACAGTATTTCAGAAACAGTTTCAGAAAAATATAACTTCAACTATTCAGTAAAATCCAAAGAAGATATATGCCTAACTCATAGACACAGACAACAGTGTGGTGCTGGTCTGAGGGAAAGGAGGACAGGGGCAGGATGGAGGCAGGAGAAACAGGAGAAATGGGAACTCCTGTAAGTGTCAAAAATAAAAATAACGAGAAAAAAAGAAATATGGAAATTAAATTATTGTTCAAAAAACCCTATAAGGGATCCACTGTGTTCAAGTCAGTTTTAACTTGAGTGAACACGTCACTATATATAAATGATCTTTTTAAAAATATTAGTGTCAATAAAATTAAATATTGTGATACATAAGAGTTTAAAGTACTTAAATATTCTTTTAAGTAAATATGTTCTTTTATTATAAAGTGGATATTAAAATTGATCAACTCTCCCTCCTTCACCTTTCAAACTCTAGTGCATTTGTAAATCAGCACATTAGCAAGAAAGTGATTACTCAAAATGGCAAATAATTTGATGTTGAAAAAGTACAGTTCTACATAAATAATATAAAATATGAAGTTATAAATGTTTTGTTTTTATTTTATAGAATCATTATTTTTTATCTTTGGTATATACCTGACTTATTAATATAAACTAAACTATTTTACAACAAAGGAAAAAAGTAGGCTAAAATTCACATTTATCATTGTTGATCAATATCTCACTTATAAAACTAATTGTTTTTAAACGTATTTTAAATGCCAAATGATCCATTATCCTAGTATGGTGTTAAATATAGTAGAGATTATACAGCGTGGGGCAAAAGTAAGTTTACAGTTGTAAGTACACAAAATACAGAGTTTATTTTTGTTATTTATTAGTTACTATATTATTTTCCATTTGGACAACTGTAAACCTAATTTTGCCTCACCCTGTTTATATGAATTGAATTACAATGTGCATAACTTGTTCCATTTTAATGGTACACAGTTTTACATTAACAAAACATATTTATCAATATGAGAGTATATTTCTGGATTAATATTTTTATAAATACATCATGGTAAATATATTGAAATTGACTTCAGATGCCATATATCATATATATTCATTTAACTTTTATTGTACCTTAAAATAATTGACGTATCCTATATAATGCTACCTAGTTAAGTGGCTAAATTAGTTTTTCTATTAACAAATTTCTGGGTCCACATTCTGCCCTGACCTTTGCTCTCTCTCCTTGACATGAATTTTAATGACAACACAAGGACTATTGGCTTGCTTCCCATGTTTGGCCCTTGACTCATCTGTTGCTTCATGGGAATTAGGTTCCCAAACTATATTAGCTAGGGTCATACCTGGGTAGGTAAAAACAAATTGGAAACAACTCCTTTCTAATGAAACTGTAACACAAAACAAGTTTGAAAACAGAGGTTACCCATGAAAGAGAAAGGACTCAAACAGCAAGAAAAATAAAACTGTTAATCAAGTGCCTGAAATCTTAGCTGGGTTTTCAGGTCTCAGAGACATTACCATGTCTTACCTTCACATATTAAATAGAACCTTTATATTTATATTTATGAATTATTTTCTGTATTGATCAAATTTCTTTACTATTTGATCTGATATATATATATATATATATAATAGTATAACTCAGTTTTTTTTCATATTTCTGATTACTACTATTTTCTAAGTTATATTTTACAAAACATTGTGTTTATAATGCAGCCCTAACTCTAAATCCAAGCAAACTCATGCTTATATAAAATACACATACCAACACCTGCCCATAAATACACACGTACAGTCACACTATTTTTCAATATGGCTACTTTATACCCATTTTTAAATATGCCAAGCAAAAAGTCAATTGTCTTTGGTTGTTCTTTAAGAATTGATGTTTCTAGCACGTAAGTCATGGTTACTTTTTCTGGGCCTTTTAAATGGTTTACTTGCCTTTCTTCTCCAATTAATTGTGCTTCCTGAGAGTTTGGCTTTTCTTTCTGTAACCTGACCAGCAATGCATGCTATGTATTAATGACCCTTAAATATGACAGACAAATAGGTCTAACTCCTTCACTGTAAATCCATATCATAATAAAGGAAAAAATATACTATCTAATAACCTTAGGGAATAATATAAATTAGGCAATGGCTAAGCTAAGGCATTTTAGAACAAGACAAATCATGATGAGAAATTTTTATGGGTACTCAAATTTTGAATTGCATAAAAAATAAACTTTGGCTATACAAGAGACAGATATTCCAAGCAGCCTGTTAAAGAGATTTGGGAAATATTAATAAATGGATGAATATATATAGTTCTGGGTTTTAAAATGACACAATTGCTTTGAAAATTTGAATATATGTTTATGATCTCCAAAGTATTCATACAATAGTATTTACAAAAATGAACCTACATGGTATCTTTCTAAACCTTGCTGATAAAAATAAAGCAAAGCTGGGTGATAACAGTAGAAATGCTAAAGTAAAGATCTCCAAAATTTAACACTAAGTAGGCCTTATGTGGTGTTTGAGTAAAAGTAATACATACTCTCTTTATTCCAGCAAGTGTTCGAATTTAACTTTTAAACATATATTTTAGGCATAAGTATTAAGATTTCAATAGAATTTTTAAGGATAATCATGATGTAAAAAGAACCATGCAAAAAACAAACCACAAAACACCAAAGTCGTGCAATAAATGTTTTAATTTCACTTTAAACAATGGATATTCGCATTCTAATAACAATAGTGTAATAAAAGCCATACTTAACTTCATGAACATACAATTGAAGAAATTGATTTTCAAGGCGCTCCAGACCAAGCACTGTGGCCGCTGATAGGAACAAGTGAAACGGGCATTATGATTTTCCCAGCTTACAGCTAATAGTTGTTTATAGGACACCACATAGGGAAGAGGCACCGAGTGAGATAGTAAGTTCACAAAACTGAATTAAGAATCCAGCGACAACAAAGAAGCTACAATTCTCAGGACAGAGTACACGGCAGCTACAGCAGTGCAGAAAGAGGAATCGGAAGATTCGCAAGGGTTCCCTTGAGCACTGCACGTGAGGAAGCTGCCTGACATTATAACGAGTGTATATTATTTTTGATGACTTGTGTTTTTTTTACTCATATTTTCATATTAAGATTAATCAACTTTTGTCTTGTAACTGTAATTATTTTATTTTTTTTCTTATATATTGTACATTATTTTCTGCATTTCTTTTATTTCTCCCTATTACCCATGCATCATTAAGAGTTCTGTTGCTTCTTCAAATAATTTTATATTGGGATGTTTAAATTCAATATAATCACTCTATGAATTAACATTTAACAACAATTGGTGATTTATTTATATATATATGCAGACACACATATACTTAAAGATTTGTAACTCTTAACATATAATTTTGTTATGATATACATTGAACATCAATTTAAACATAGTATCTGAATGTAATACACACCACACTACCTAACGACTGAATTGTCCTTTGCAGGTTAAGTCCATTCCATGGTTTCCTCATTTGGAGGTGGGTATGATGAAGAAAGTTATTCCATAGGACTATCAAGAGGTTTAATAGAAATATAAGATCAAAGTAAGGTAAAATATTACCTATTAATATTAAGTTAGTGAGAGTCTTTAAATCTCCAAATCTTATTTATAGTTTTCCTTTTCATGTCATCCTTGGGAAGTCATGTAGAAGCCAAAGATGTTCTCCACCCTCTGGTGCCTGAAACTGTCAGCTTTTTAAGGAGTCTGTTGCACACATACTTTCAAACCTGCCAATAGGTCTTAGCTACAGATTAACCAGGCTATTTATTTCCATTCACTCTCAGGTCAGGCTATTACTCTAAATACATACCTGACTTTAGAGGAAGGCATCAAAATCCCCTGAGAGCCACCTGATTTTTCAAAAGATCCTTCCTTTCTCTCCTACCTTTAACCTTTCATATCTGGTGCCTGAGTTTGTAATTTTCCCATTTGTCTTCTAAAACTCACATTATACCATTGAGTGCCTGCCCTGTTCTCTATCTGAGCCCAAAAGGTCACTGATGCAGACTGGTAGGCAACAAGCAATGGCTTTATGATAATGATATTGTTCTGCAGACAAAATACACTTTTCATGGAAATATTTTTCCTTCCTTCCACTTATCTAAGAGGCTCTTATAATTCTGATTCTTCCCTTATCATTTCCTGAATTGCAGTTTTAGGACACTATTTTACCATAAGAGATAACTTTTATAAATGTATCCAGAATCTAAAGATTTCTAAAAACATAATAAAAATAACTGAAAACACGTTGTATTTACCAGTGCTAGACACTTTTTTAGTTTCTATTTATGATATTTAAAAATCTTCACGGAAAAACTGAAAGAGAAGAATTGTTACCATTTCATTTGTTAGGAATGGACCACCCAGCACATAACAGAAACATTGTTGGAATCTGCAGTTTTACTCAATGTTCTGCACTGACTCTTATGCTCTGTTTACTGATTTGCACTTTCTGGTTTTCTCTGAACAAAATTGAGATAATTTCCAAAACTTAATATAAAAAATAAAAAAACAAACAGAAAAAAGAAATTAACATTAAAAACTTGGATTATATTATAAGTTAATATTTATACAAATCAGTAAAATACAGGTTCGGTTCCTTTTTTTTTTCTTACTTTATATAGAATCTTAATGCATTTGCTAGTATTTTGAAATCCATAATGTGACCATTAGATTTATATGTATGAACTTAAAGATAATTTCTTTTTTTCACATAACTTCAAATTAATTTTTAATCATGAGAATGAAAATAATTTTTAGCACGTTATATTTTAGATTAAAATAAAAAGCAGGAAGAGTGTATAAATATGTTCATTGCTTTCTAGATCAATGCAGTGGGACGATGAAAACTACAACAGATACTGGACAATAATGTACTGTAGTATGTAATTTACTGCCATGTATCAACATGTATAAGTGCCTTATATTTCCCGTAAAGACACTTGATACTTATTAGTTAATGAGAGGAATTTAAATGGGAAGATTATAGATAAGAGCCAGAGGAGTTAGAGAAAACTACATTGAAAATGTTGAATCTATAGATTGCTTTAGATAGTATGATTATGAATCTCTTTGATAATCAAAAATAATAATAATAAACATGCATCTTCCTTTGAAAGTGCTCCAAAACATGAAAACACATACATTTAAAAACTCAATATATTTTAGTGTTTTATGGTTTGATTCAATTTCCTTTGACAGAATATAAACATAATAACTAAATATTATTTAATTAATTAAAATTTGGGGACATCTGGTGAATTAGAAATAACTCAAATTGAACACCAACCATAAACACGATACATTTTTAAATATTTTTTAAAGAGTAAATTAAACATACAAGAAAACCTTGCTTTATTGGATTTGTCATTCTATGGGTGACAGAAGCAGGTAGATATACTAAATAATAAATGTTAAACAATAAGTGTGAAAAATTATATAGTTACTAATAATAATATAAAATTGGAAGGGGTAAAGAGATTAGAAGTTTTGTGGGAGATGGAATTTTAAATAGAGTGGTCAGGATAGTACTTATTGTGTTTAGGATATGAAAAAAAGTTGAGAGGATTAGCTTTACTGATGTTTTAAATTTTGCTCATTTATTTATTTAATGAACACACTGATAATGACTAAGAGCTTCTGACCGACTAGAACCAGA
This sequence comes from Furipterus horrens, assembly GCF_987537825.1. Classification (NCBI taxonomy): domain Eukaryota; kingdom Metazoa; phylum Chordata; class Mammalia; order Chiroptera; family Furipteridae; genus Furipterus; species Furipterus horrens. The sequence goes on from NW_028327182.1 coordinate 14,982,338, forward strand.
AAATGTATGGGAAGCAAAAGTAAGCTCTGTTTGAAGTAATACTTTATTTTGACACTTAATTTTCAGTTGCACTTGCCATACAACATTAGATCAGTTCCAAGGATTCAGGTGAAAGGCGCAGACAGCAGAACTAACTGCAGTGCCAAACCTCTCGCGTGACCAGTACTAGCGACGCTTTATAGAAAGGGCAGGCATGCCATGAAGCAGGTTCGACTTCTCTTTAATTTCTGATGAAAAGCCTCCTTAGCTCATGGAGGTTTCTCGGGCACCTATATATGCCTTGACCTAACATTTCCAAGGCAGGAGGCCCTTCAGTTGACTTGGTGAGTTTGGTGACCAGGAGGGAGAAGAGCAGAGTGGAGAGACCAGTTCGAGCCGCGCAGATGCAGTCAGGATGCGGGGGCACGGAAGGAGCATCTGCCTTTTAGTGAAAAGAATCTAAACATCCAGGAAATGAAAGTACTTCGCTCAAGATTACGCAGCCAGTCAGTGCACCAAATTCTTAGCAGTTTTTCAGCTTATTTTAGGTGTTTGTATTTGAAGACATAAATTCAAACAGTGCATTCTTTTCTGTTTGGTGATTGTTATTAAAAATAGTGGTTTGAAATCTAGAGGCCACAAATTTAGGCACACGTTTAGTATTTTGAGAGAAAGATACCATTGAAATCGATTTAAGTCAAACTAAAAATAAGTATAAAAAAGAGGAAGACATCAAAAATATAAGTGAGGTTTAACATTCAAGAATCCAGGAGATTAATTTTATGGGAGAACCACAATAGTCGGTAATGATAGATTTATATTTTACGTCAAGTGTAAATGCATGCACAGGTAACGAACAAGATAAATGTCACAGGGATTGAGCTGGTTCTTTAATATGAAAAATCAAGAAATTTATGTCCCCACAGAAAACAACTGAAATTGCTGGATTATTTTTTGTAAAGTGTAAGAACACATAAGAAACAAATCAACAACAATAACAAAAAAAAATATTTGTTTATACTAAAGACTGAAAACTAATGTAATTATTCCATATTTCAAAAATTAAATAAAGAAGACACATAAATATACATTGAATTCTGAAGTTGATTTGAACAGAGAGAATCAGCCAGCCTCACTAGCGCGCTTTACATCAGAAACAAGAGACTCAGCCTTCGGTCACTGACAAGAGAACTAAGTAGGGAATCTTCCCTGAGTAAAACTACAACCAAGGAACTAAATCCTCAGTTTGAAGGCACGCCAGAAGTAAACAGTCCCCACTCCCAGGCCCAGTAACTGCAAGAGGTGTTTCATTATTTAACACTAAGCACAGGAGAAGCAAAAATAATAATAATAATCTCTAAGACATTGTAATGACTAACCTGGCCTCAACCCGATTTGTGGTACAAATTTATAGTAACTTGGTAAATTCAAAAAGAGCTTCAGTCAAGAATTAAGTTTAAAAGTGTCATGTTCTGTGAGTGGTTGAGATGACCAACGGGAGAGAAAGCAAATCACCTCTGCAAGCTTGTCCTTTATACCCCAGTTAATGACAGTGTCGGTGAAGAAATAAGGCCTTTAGCTCCCTGTCCTGCCGGTTGGCTGACATCACCTCAATCATTTTTTTCATTGGTGAGTTCCTAACACCTATTAATTTGTATTGTATTTTATTCTAGGAATGTTTCCTAAGCATGGCTTACTGTGCCTAAACATTGTGTGCGAATAATATGGTTTATCCTGACGCCTTCTTTTCTTACAAGAGAGTAGAATTTCAGTATATGCTTGGTAGAGAATGACTTATATGATTAGTTTCCAATAAAAACCTTGAGAATCTTGAAAATTGTATTGTTAATAACCTGCTGTTCTTTTTTTCACAACAATTTTCCATGCTATTTTTCTGTACAGATTATTAAATCTATTATTAAGAATAGATATTGTTTGAATCAAGATTCCCTTATAAATTTCTCCTTTTGCAAGTAAATTTCATAAATCATAGAATTCTTAGTTTTTTTAGTTCTTATAAATACTCAAATCTGAGGGTTATAAAGCCAAAATGGAAGAAGGATGAGGCACATTTGCTTAAAAAATAATGCTGGCTGCTTCTTTGTATTAAATTGCTCCAATAAAGAATAAATGGTGACTTTATAGCCATTTAATTAAGAAAGGAGTATTTTTACTTTTTATCTCATATCACAACTTACAAAATAGTGTCTTTAATGGTTCTGCTCACTTAATTATGTCAACAGTTAAGAGATTGTTAAACCCTAAGCTGTAACTTGTCTTGTTGAGTGTGATTCATTTTACTGGCCTACTTATAGTTCAATTGATTCCCTTAAGTACCTGGGTATAAACAATGTTATCATGAAACAAATGCTATGATGCTGCTACTTTGATTGGATGAGCTGGGACTTAGTATAATAATAAAAGTAAAAATTAACTGTAATCTGTAATTTAAATTCACTTAAGACTACCTATGTTATATTATCTTTTGATGATTTAAAATTATTACTCTAAACTTGGTCTTTGTTTGCAGACAGGCATCATTTGGGTTCTGTGTCTAGCATTTATGAGCACAATGCCCTGGGGTATGTCTTAATCTCTTTAAGCCACACTATCATCATTATTAAAGGAAGGATTTGTCATACAATAGGAGCTAGTGGTTAAATTTATTCCCAGAATAACGCAATTAAAACACATTAATGAGATAAAACCCATGAAGTGCTTATCATTGACAAATTAATTATTCAGTAAAAGTTAACCTTAATTATTGTTTGTTCTTCCTTTCTTACCATTATTGCCAGTCCCCTTGCATCCACACTGTCTTCCTACGAGTCACTAAATCATCTTTTGCTTTGTTTTTTCAAAGGTTAGCCTTATTTGGTTCTCATTGTGTATTCTTTCCTTTGGAAATTTAACCAGAGATACCTACATTTAATCTCTATATTTACGAGGGAGTCAAATTATAAATTTCAGTACATATTATACCACTAAGCACTACCTTGATATTCCCAATGAATTAAGTAATATGTTATATGGATATTTTGAAACAGACCTCATATAACATGAATGAATCTGGAGGACACTATGGCAAGTGAAACATAACAGTCACAGAAAGACAAATGCTCCACAATTGCACTCATATGAAGTACCTAAAATGGCCCAGTTCATAGCATCAGATAGTGGAGTCGTGGTCATATGGATTGAGTAAAGGTGGGGGGAGGGTTTTTAATCAACGGGCATGTAGTTTAGGTTAAGCAAGATACACTAAAGAGATGTGCTATATAATAGTGTGTCTATAGTCAACAATAAATTTTTGTGAAGTGGGTATATCTCATGTTAAAATTTTTATGATAATACAATACACATTTTAAAAATTGGTCAAAGTTTCTTTGGTAATAAATGATGCAGCAGGTGTCTGACCAGTGAATTTGTATTTAACCCCCTTGCTTTTGAATAAGAATATTAATAGTAGGGGGGGTCACTGAATAAATGTGAGTGTGGAATGATCTTATTTCATAACATGATCAAATAGACGGGAGTTGTAAATAGACAATATGTAGGAAATAATTGCAAACATTTAGTCAAAAAGGAAAAGGAAATGAAACCGCTAGACATCTGTTTGGCCTGTCAGCATGAAGAGGAATTCAGCAAGTCAGAAAAAGGACTCATAGATTCAGACAACAGTGTAGTGACTGTATGGGGGAGGGGCGGGTGGAAGTAGAGGGGGTATCCACGATATAATTGGAAACATTGCAAATTATACAGTTTTTCAGTCCATGGCACATGAGTGTTCATATTCAAAGATTTTTTAAAAATCATGTAGGTTTCTTGAATCAACACATTTACACAACAGAAAGAAAAATGTATAGCTAATCACACTGTATGATAGACAAAAATGGAAGTTATAGAAATATTTTTGAAAATTGAGAATATTCAACATTCAGTTAAAATTTTTAAAAACCAGGTATCAAAGGGAGGTAGCACTTGAACTGGGTTATTAGGTTGCCTCAGGATTTTCCAGAAACATTCATGGATGAGGGATCAGTCTGTCTAGAGATTGATTAGAAGGAAAAGTTAATGGTATGGTTGGAAAATAGATGATGGAGAAGTAATTGAAGGAAAATTATATGAAATCATTATAATAGTGTATAACACAAGTAGAATAAATAAACCAAAAATTAATTACAAATCTATTCCAAATTTTCCTTTTAACAATTTCACAGTTTAATCTAAGGGTTAAACTGAGGTCTTTAAAAAATTAAAGCAAACTAAGAAAGGCATATTTAAATACATAAATTTTCACTTTTAGCATGGTGCTTCATTTAAAATATTTCATTTGAAACATATTGTTTCTATTTCTTCTTTCTGTATGCACTTTGGATATATACAGTATGTGAACATTGACTTAATTAAGCAGATTATTTTGAGCAGATGAGTTATAAATTGAGATATTTGGGAAGGAGAACAGTAGTAGACCTTTTAGCATGTCAGGTTATTTAAATCAATTTCAAAAAATTTATTTCTCTTAAAGTTCTCCCAATTTCTTGCAAAAATATATAAGGTAAGTAGATATAATTAATGTTCAGAAATATAAATTACTGCCTATTCCTATCAACCAAGAACTTATTTCCAAACATGGAAAACATAAAATGTTGAAGAAAGTATAAAATTTTAGAAACTGTCGTCCTTAGACCGTGAAAAATCAAAGGAAAATTACAGTCGTAACAATGTTCAGGGGTTACTCTGTAAAACTATATAGGAGGGCAATGAAAGAATCCACAACCTCTGGCTGAATCAATACTTTTTTTTTTTTTTCCATTTCAGAGAAAGAAAGGTTAAATAAAAGAAGACAGTAGTCAAACAGTACTTTGACTCTTGCTAAGTGATCCTTGTTCTATCTATTGAGCACCAGTGAAGAAATTAAACAAGCGAAAATAGGATGTTATGTGCGCATTTACTCTTTATAAAAAATGCATTAAAATATATTTTGTGGCTTAGTTTGAACTACTTTAGTGATGCATTTTTATTTGTACATGCTTTAAAGAGATTTACTCAGCTTGTTTTGTGTTAGAGATGCTTTGTAGTGTTCATTATTTATGGAATAGTTTTATTATTTACAGAAATAACAATCCAGGTAAATAATCTTATATATGACATGCCTCATATGAGATTCTATTTACCAAAACACTTGTCAGATTTGCTTATTTACTATCATTAATGCACATGTTTCATTTTTAAAACATGAGGTATAATTACTCAATATTCATCAATGATGTAATATTTTATTAAATGTTATTGTCCTTTTTTGTCTTGTTCACAGTTGGAACTCATAAGTTGGCATATAATGTCTACTTAAAGTATATGTTAAATAAATGGATGTGTAAGGCATATCACCTCCACTTGCTATAGAAAGCTAGGTTCTCTTAAACAGGACAAAACAAAATTAACTGGTTTGATAGGTATCATTCTCCAAGGTAGTTTATTCTGTGCCTTTTGTTCATGTTAAAGTTTATCTAACTGAAAATACACACACACACACACACACACACACACACACAAAAATACACATACAATTAACCTTGTACAAAATGGAAGCGATAAATTATATACATATTTAAAAGAATACAAAAACCAACTAAACGGAAGACACATTGCATGATGTATCATCTAAAGATATGAAAGATAAAAGAAAAACAGAATAGTTCATATTCATATGTGATAAATGCAAGGCATTTTATCTGAGATCACTGTAGCCATGAAATGAAGATTATAGAGGAAAAATATAATTGTTTGCAATGAAAAATACCTATTACTGTGACTTACTGGAATTTAGAGAAATTTTTGGAAAAATAATTTTTCAAAATAAATCAGTGAATAATTACAATGTTTTGGCAAGGATACTTTGAATTGTCACCTTTCTGCACACTGTTTTATAGATCAGTGTTGTAAAAAGTAATATGTTCATTTTTTATGAGAATGATCATTATATTAAAGAAAGCACAAAATGCACTTATAATTTAAAAGTAGAATAAAGTTAGAATGTAAAATGATAACAAGTCACCTTGTCATAATCTACATGTGGTAAAAAACTTAGTGGTGTTATACTTTATAACAGAAGTAATTTAAACTACTCTATAAGGAAACATAAGTAGAAATGTATATATTGACAATGGAGCATTCAACAAAACACGTAACATGGTTACCACATGATGTAAAGATATATGCAGGCCCTTCCTCTTACATTAAATATGTCTGCAAACAGAAGTTTGGAAAAGTAGGAAATGCAACCACCAGAAACGTAAATCTAAACTCGAAGAGGAACTCATCTGGATAGTATATAGGTAAAATGTGTCGTCCCTGATTCAGGTAGCTGTGGGTATGAATCCTACTTTACACTCACTCACTACTTTCACAAATGCTATTAATAGTTTTTCAAGGGTTCTTGTAAATAATAAATGAGATAATTAATGTAAAAGGACTTGAGACAGAAATCCATAAAAGGCCGTAATAAGGAAGCCACTCAATTTATGGCATTGAAAAATCTTAAATATAGGTAAAAATTCTTGATATAATTTAATAGTTTAATTTACCTTAAGAATATAATGACCTTCTTGTGTCTTATCCCAAAGCACAACATAAAACTGCTAATAATGGTAAATTTGTAGATTATTTTATACTATTTTATATTTTTCTGCTCTTGCTTTTTAATTTTGTTTGAAATTTGTTTTTATAATCATGAAAGATTACATAAATCTATAAATACATGTATATATATGTATACATTTGTTTAAATATGAAATTATGTATATATGTTTCCAGTATATTATAGTGTCTCAGGAATTCAAAGTAATATTCTCACTAGTGCAGAAGTTTGAAGTAATAAAATGTAAATATGTCTAATTAAAAATTAGTTTTTTGAAACTCTCAAGCTGAATCACAATATGTAGCCAAATTATAGCACATGAATTTATGCATAGTGTTACTTTCTGATTATTTTATATAATATCTTGTTTTAATATATAGCATATATAAATATGTAGAACAAAATTAACCTTTTTAAGGCTTTCGCATCTTCTTCAGGTATTCATTTATTCTCCTCCCACAAAACAAAATGTGTTTATACTCCTGAAAATATATTACTATGTATAAAATCATCATATCTATATACTTATTTTAGTGTACTTTCAAGAAAAAGGTAGTAATGCAAAAGTACATTTATACATTTCCTATAATTTATATTTTGCTTCAATGTTTTGATTTTAGAATAAAAATGGATGAAATGATTAAAAAGAAAACAAATATCATATTAATATAAATAGCAAAATATCATTTTAAATGCTCTTGTATTCCATTCTGATATTGAAAAACACTGTATTCAACCTCATATCAATTAATTCAATTACATACAAGCTTAGATAAATTTATCAAGAATTAGGATCTGATATTGACAAAACATTTTTATCTATTCTTGACTGTCTCACTCTATAATATCAGACAGTAGAAGCAAATAGATTGTAATCACTGTAAATAAATTTGCTTCCAAAATAAGCTGGAAAAAGTTTTGTAAGCAGGTAAAAATATGGATCAGGGATCCCAGTCATCAATAATAGATTTCAGAGCAATAAAACAAATGAACAACAACAACAAAAAAAAACAATAACCCTCAGAACTTACAGCTTGTTTACAACTTCACAGCAATAGGATAGTGTTTTAGACAACAGAGGCGAATGGGCAGGAGTAAGGGTGGAAAGAGAGAGTCCAATGTTGATGGGAAAATTCTATAAAGGCACTTACTTGTCCACCAATCCTGAAGGTCATCTATTAATTAGGTTTATTAGGTTTATGGCAATGCTCCTTTGAAGTTTAGAGACACCTCTCTAAAATACAAAGGTAAAGAAAATATATTAATTGCTTTCAGATTTTGAAGTAATGTTTTACTCATGACATTGAACCAAATCTATGTTTAGTTGATTTCAACCATATTTGTCTTAGCTCCTGTGTAACTTAAGATCATCTTCTAACTGGACTGGTTTATCTCTATGCTTATCCTCCAGAAAGGCTGAAAATCTGGTGTTTACCTTTGACCAAGATAAGAAAAAAATATGCAGCTAGTTCAAAAGTTACCTAGAGACAGCTAAGGCTAGTTTGCAAACACTACTTACAAATTCCAATGCTCTGATTGGAGTCTTTGATGGCATAATGGAGTACCTGGATCAACCCAGGTTTTTACTTTTGGAACAAAAAATTCATGTTGCGAAATCTAGTGTAGGTAGGCTATCTTTCTCAAGATGTCTTTGAACTCATGTTAGGTGGAAGTTCTCCCAGTAATAAGGGCTAAGTCTGTTTACAAAATTTTTCACTAATTATTACTGACAAAATATTAGCCTTGACATGCCAATATTTTGATGTAGATGCCAATCCTTCAATTTTAGTAGATTTCATTTTGTTTTAGAACTGTTTGACATCTTTAAGCTTCTTTATTATTGTGTTGCTAAAGTAATTGTAGTTACATTTTTATTTATTACATAGTTGTATTTACATTAAGATCTATGTGCAGCGGCTATTTTATGTATCATTTTCTTTAGTTTAAAATATTACATTACTTTAATGCATAAACTGAACTAATATTTCATACACCTTCAGTTGATTTCTCAAAAGAAACTTTGCAGCTTAAATGGTATTAGCAAGAAATATTCACAGTCATGAAAAATATGGACCTATAGCTAAGATTGCTCTACCTTGCAATGATGTCATTTAGAATCAAAGGGCAGATAAAGAGCTTCTCAGACAAGAAAAAAACTAAAGGAGTTCATCATCACCAAACCATTATTAAATGAAATGTTAAAGGGACTTATTTAAGGAAAAGAAGATCAAAACTATAAACAATAAAGTGGCAATAAATACATATCCATCAACAATTGAATCTAAAAAACAAACTAAGCAAACAAGAACAGAGACAGAATCATGAATACAGAGAGCATTTTACTGGTTGCCAGATGGAAGAGGGGTGCAGGGGAATGGGTGAAGAAGTGAGGGGATTAAGAAGTACAAACAGGTAGTTACAGAATAGCCATGGGGGTGTTAAGCACAGTATGGGAATGGAGTGGCCAAAGAACTTATACACATGATTCATAGATATGAACAATGGTGAGGGTATTTCCTGAGGGAGTGGGGGGGGTCGCTGGAGTGGGGGGGCGGAAGGGGGGAAAATTGGGACAACTATAATAGCATAATCAATAAATTATAATAAAATAAAATACCACATTAATACATAAGCTGAACTAATATTTCATACACCTTTCCTAAAATGCTTCTTTTCTGAAAGTTATTTTAGACAACACCACTTCTCTCTTTGAATCCAAAAACAGCGCTCAAAAATTGATTTGAATTAATTATATTATGAATACTTGGCCTTCGTGATAGTGGATTATACTTAAGGAAATTGTGGGCCACTATTCTAGTCACAGATTGGTGCCAGTTTATTTATAAATTACTTTTTTGAATACACAAAACTATAATGGATGAGAAAGTAAGTTTTATAACATCAATCATATCTTTCTCCACTGTTCAAAATTTTTTGGTTTTATATTATAATAATTAAATTGACTCCACATAAGAGCATCATAATTAAATATCATCTTTGTCCAGCACTGCTGCAAATTTTACTATTCTCTATCATAAAGATAACTGATAAATGTAAATGTATTGCAAATTATTTGTAAAACTAAGATCAATTGATTTTTACTTTTTATTTCAAATTTTCATTATTCAATTTATGCTAATATATGAATTTAGATTGCATATTTGCAGAGAAGAAGATGGTTTGAAAATCAATTGTTATACCAAATATGCAAGGGTATAATGGAGTCTATGAGAAGTTTCTGGTATACCTTGATTTTATATATTTTGAATCTGTTTGGCCTTACTTTTTATTTTCAATTTAAATTATTACTATTGCTGCTGTCGCTTTAGGAGAATGATTGGTTAAGATTACTTGGACATCTGCTGCTTTACTATGGATGATGCTGAGAAGAAAATGTTAAGCTCACCAGGGCTAAGATTTCTTGGATGTCGACAGAGAGAGAAAGGCAGCTTCAACCTGCTGGCTTTGGAGAGTACAGGACTAGGAGAGCACCTGCAAATGAAGGAAGTGGCACAAGGGGAATCGCCTGGTATCTACCAGCGATCGTGGGTATATATTTTTTTCAGTTTTATGTAGAATCATATGGAGTGTCCTGTTTGGCTCCGTGTTGAGCTTGGCGAGCCTACTGGTCCCCATTTGTTTGCCTAGAGTCTTAATCTGCACGGACTAGGAAGCAAGACATTACATGAAGTCTGCAGCACTCCTTGAAAATTCTTCTTTATATTAAAGGAATGAAGCTCAGATATGCTTTATGACTATAATTGTTTTCCTTGTAGCAGGTGTTTGCGGAGAGCAAAATCTTTTTCTCACCTACCTTATGCGACCTCTGATTGCGGAATCTAAGACTCAATTAACATAAAATAATTTCAAGTAAATTAGAGTGGCCAACAGTGAGATGAGCTCTTCAAACTAAAATATAACACAAATGAATGTTACATTATTCAATGCAATTAACAGACCTTACAATGTCCTTGCAAACAACTTTTATTATGCTCTCTGTTTCCTGGTGTAATATAAAATTAGCTTCTTTCATTCAGCTTTGCTCTGCCCTTAATTAATAAAAAATTCAGATATTCTAATTTAAGGTTTTCTGCATAGTGCAACAATTTCACTTAATAATATCCTGGATGAAACAGTAAAAATTATTAATTTTATTAAATTCTGACCCTTGACTAAAATTTTTTAATATTCAGTGTGATAAATATATAGTATGCAAAAATCACTTCTGCTGCTCACTGCAGTATGATAGTTATCTTAAGTTAACGAATATGATAACTTTTATCATAGAATAACACATTGTCTTTTGAAAAGCACCACTCATGGTGAAACAATAATTATCTAGATTTAATAATTTGCATACATTATATTGAAAATAAGTGAAATTAAACTAATTTCAATAAAAACAACATATTTTGTCAACGATTAAAAATTTACTTTTCAAGTAAATATTAAGATTTGAAAACTTGTTTCTGCCACTGAGTCTGAGAGATTCCCCAATACTTAGTTTCATGATGAGATTACTGATGGTACTAAATAAATGTGAATTTTAAAATCTGTTGTAAATTTATCAAAATTTAGAAAATCTCTATTACTTAGTAAATCAGTAGTTTCAAAGCAAACAAATCATATTTTTACAAAATCATACATGAATGAATGATCTGGTTAAAAGTACAAGAAGAACTAATAGATTTTAATCTAACAAAATTTGAAACGTTTGTTGATATATTTTTAAGACACCACTTGACAAATTATCACTTGACTGCCACTTGTTGAGTTTTAGTATAGTATTAATATCCATTATTATCTGAAAAGATTGTTTAAATACTTTTTCCTTTTTCAACTACATACCTATGCAAAGCTAATATCCCTCATATATTTAAGGCAAAATAGCTTATTTAAATAAATTGCAACAAATATGAGAATCTGTTAATACAAACATTAGAAATTTGTGGAACTGTAAAACAATGTGATTTTCTCATTTATATTGTTGTCTTCATAAAAATGTAATATACATACATAAATATATGTATTTATATGTATATATGTACATAACATCTGGCTGGTTTGGCTCAGTGGATTGAGCGTCGGCCTGCGAGCTAAGTGTCGCTGGTTCGATCTTCCAGTCAGGGCACATCAGAGAAGGAAAACTCTGACTCCAAAAAACCTCCGCTTCCTTGCGGCATACCTCTTCAGGGGAAAGGCTAAGGGAGTAAACCCCGACAGAAAATCCGGAGCCGGAGTCCCTAAGGCGGTTTGACGTTGTAGTCAACACCGGCAACTCCTGCGGCGCACCTGAAGCCAAGCTGTATTGACTCCGTCTTTCCCTTGGACCCTTCAGCTGCGAAGAGAGGGGGGGGTCTGCTGCATGGGCAACAGCAGACCCTCCATATCACCCTGCCCAGGCTCTGTAGCTTCAGCGTCATCGCAAGATGTCGATTCAACACGGGAGGAGACAGATACCATGTCACTCCCGAGTCGGACTGCACAGCCATTCTCGGCGGTGCAGATAGACTCTTAAGAAGCTACACCATCGTCTCTCAAGACGGACGGCTGCCGACGATATATGTACATATGTATATATGTATATATGCCATCCTGCAGGATGGCATATATATTTAAAATATTTTTAAATGTCTAAATAAATAAATATATTTAAATTTTCTGTTTTAATTTCTTCAGTGGTAAATATTGATAATATAACCAACATAAAAAAAAAGCCCTTTTGATTCTTAGTACTTTCTAAAGATGTAAAAGCATTAAGTGGCCGAAAATGTTTGAAAACCACTCTGATAACATCTCTTTGTAAATCGAAGCTCATTATGGAAAACTGAACTGTTTTTATTTTTGTACAGTATGAACCAAATTCTTATTTTTAGGCCTTTTCCTTTAAAATTGTATATCAGTGATCAGTACCCTTGTTGCTGTTGTCATTGTTAAGAGTCAGCTTTATAATTATTCAGTTTAATGTTTTATTTCGCTAATTCTAAGGCAGTGGTTTGTGGTTTTGGGAAGGTGGATCTGTTGTCTCCACGATCGCTTACAAAATCTGTCTGACTTCATGCATACAAAGATCTATTTTAACACTTCAAATGGAGATATCGATTTAGATTCATTCTTCATTCTATTTCTCACTCAGGGTGGGGGCGGGGGGGAACCGCCAGAGCAGTGCATGAAACTGTTTCCGTGTTCTAGCAAGGCAGGGCTTGTGGCAGTCCTGGTTTCTCCCTCATGAACAGCTAAGCAATTTGTAAGAACATTGATCCTTTTCCCCAAGTGGGAATTCGACAAGCTTTGCATCCTTGTCCCTTTCTACTTTCCCTTCAAATTAGTAAACCATTCGAGGCTTTGTAGTAGCAGACTTCCAAGAGATGGTATTGTTTGGGGATTTTCCAAATAGCGCTCGCTATGGATTTTTTCTCGGCTAATTAAAAGTATTGTAAATAGTATGAGCAAAACTGCAGTTAAAATAGATGTCAGTTACTTATACTCTAAGGCTTACCAGAACAACAAAGATTTTTCCTGTAAGTTTTAGTTCAATGAGAGAGTAAAAATTTTCCCCTACTGAATTTGTAAAATAAACACTATTTTTTTAAGAGCAGTTTGAGGGCGTTGGAGGAAGGAAAGAAAGAAAACTACTCCCAAAGTGGTACTCATAGGTCATACGATAAAAATCAAAAAAAAAAAAAAAAGAGAACATTTAAGTGTTTTCTAAACTGGCTTCAGCATTATGCGTTCCTACCAGCACTGAATGAGAGTTCCCTTTGCTCCACATATTCACCAGAATTTGCTGTTGCCAGAGTTCTGGATTTTGACCATTCAAACAATTGGGTAGCGGTATCTTACTGTTATTTTAACCCACATTTCCCTGATGACGTACCATGTGGCACCCCTTTTCTTTAGGCTCGCTTGCTCTCTGTGTACCTCCTTCAGTGAGGTGTCAGTTAGTCTTTGAGCCATTTTTTTACGTATATCTTATTGATTATATTGTTACAATAGTTCCAATTTTCCCCCTTTGCTCCCCTTCACCCTGCACCGCCCTCCCCCAGCAATCCCCCTCCCCAAGTCCATGTTCATGGGTCGTACATACAAGCTCTCCCACTTCACCCTTTCATATATTCTTCTTCTTCTTCTTTTTAATAAATAAATGATTAATTAATTATCTTAACAAGACCCACTTTTTAAACCAAGTTATTTGTTCTGTTTTTTTTTTCTTTTTTTTTTTTTGAGTTTTAAGGGTTCTTCGTCTATTTTAGATAGTAGTCTTTATCAAATTGGTATTCTGCAAATGTTTTCTCCCAATCTGTGACTTGTCTTTTCATTCTCTTGACGTTGTCTTTCACCGAACAGGAGTTTCTACTTTTAAGGAATCTATTCTATCAATTATTTATTTTATGAAACTTACCTTTGTTGTTGTATCTAAAAATCCGTGATGATACCCAGTGTCATCTCCTACAGTATCCCCTACAAGTCACTTACAACAGTTTTTCTTGGTTTTGTTTTTTGTTTTAATGGAGGCAATTTTATTCTCATCCTGCTTCTTAATGGTATAAAAGGCAGTGCAGTTCTGAAGAGCGGTTCCTAATAATGTAAAAAATATTAGCTAATGCATCAAAAATAAAGTAGTACTTATAAATAAATTTATCTAAAATAATATAAAACTTATAATCTGTAAAGTAAAGTCAGTTAGACATTTTAGAATTCCCAAATGAATGAAAAGCCACCCACATTTATAAGTCAGAAGACAAAACATTTTAAAACAGCAATACGCCCAAATAGACCAAGAGATTCAACACTTACCCTGTAAAATCTTATCTGTCTTCTATGAGGAAACTGATATTAAATTTATAAGAGCTAAATAATTTTGGAAAAGAAGAATAAAGCTGAAAGATGCAGACTTCTTTATTTAAAACATCACAGTTACCATATTTAGAGAATGTGAAACTGCCATAAAAATAAACTTATGGATCTGTGGAATACATTTCACTGTTAGGAAATACACCTTATATTTATGGTGAATTAATTTCAACCAAGGTGCAGAGAGAATGCAAAAGGGAAATATAGTATTTTCAAGAAATGGTACTATGAATATTCTCATGCAAATGTATAAATATGACCTTCTATCTTATACCTCATATAAAAATTAAATCAAAACAAACAAATGCCTAGATGTGCAAGATAAAACTATAAATTTTTAAGAAAAAATGGATGCATCTCATTATGGTCTTAAAGTAGACAAAGGTTTTTTGGATATAACATGAAAGCTGTTAGAGTTCTGCTTTTAATCCTACCCAATCCTTCCATATAAATTCATGTTTCCATTCATCAGTAATAGTTTCCCTCAGAATTTTAGACCCTTATCTACCTGTGGTTGAGATACAATCACCATAAGAATTCAAACACAAAATGCCTAAAAAATTAACTTCTCATCTGCTTACTAAATGTTTGCATGTATAAACTGGCTTCTGCTGCACAACACGCCACCTAAATCATAGTGAATTAAAACTTCCGTCAGTTATTCCCACAGATCTGGTTCAACCGAGGGTGTCTGCTTATCTGCCGAACTTGCTCATGCATCTGGAAGTCAGATAGGGGTAAATGTAATTAGTTAATCTAGGCTGCTTTGGCAAGTGCCTGGACTCCTGGCATGTAAGGATTGTACAATGGGAGCAGTCCAAGCCGAATTCAGGCAATAAGATGCAGTGTCTTAGAGAAATTAAGATCAGTAATAAAACTGACTAGAGGTTGCTCTGCTTTTAATTATCACCAGGAGCTTGAAACTCTAAATAATGCAAATATATCCCCCCAAAATATTATGTTAGCTTAATTCTAAACAATTGTCTTGCTGCAGTGACAGATACACAATACATATGTATGTATATATGTACATATAATGAGCCAATTTTAATTATTTATCTTAGTAAATGTTGACTTTTACATAGAAGCTTATTCAGAGATTTAAAATTATACTATATGTTCCAGACAAAAGTGAATTCAGCCGCTGCACATGCTCCTTTTGAGTATAATTTCATAACACTTGAAGTGTACATTTACTTCACATATAGTTCATGTCTGAACCTCTCTGATACTATATTTTTCTTGAGAAACAACACTCCATAAATATTTTCACATTTCTGCAAAATCTGGGCTTTCTGAGCAAAGAGTACCAGCATTCTGGAATAGTAGTGGTTGACCAATTAATAAAGATGCCTTGGAAGTTAAAGACAATGAATGCTCTAGAGGTCCGAAGAAGCTTTTCTCCAGAGCAATTCACTTACTTACATGCAGGGACAGTGAGGCAAAGACCGCCTTGCTTGCAGGTACATCCATTACCATCATGTTGTCACATGGGTAACTGGGGCATGGGGAACCAGCCCCAATAAGTTGCCCTGTGAGTAATTAAAATGTCCATTCTCTGATAAAGAGTTTTAATGATTCCGGTAGTATAGATAATAAAACTGGGGCAGGCTAACATTTTCACTGAGGCAACATCTCAGATCATTTATATGGTCTAAATAACAATTAGATGCCCTTTTATTTCCCACTTCCTTCATCTTCCCCAAAGGTGTAAAATATATATATATATATATATATATATATATATATATATATATGTATGTATATGTATATACATATCTATATGTATATAATGTCTTGTGTTTTAACTTTTCTGGCAGATGTTATAACTTTACAGACAGTATTTGCCAACCTATTTCATGAGCTGATAACTTAAGCAATGTATTTTCTCTCTAAATATAAGTTACATTGATTTCCTTTTAAGTATTATATTTCTAAAAGTGTATTTTATATTTAAACCTCATTTATTTTATTATTCATTTTGGATTGCCTGTGTTTCATCATAAAAGAGAAAAAAATGTTAAATTTACATTTCTCTCAAACAGATTTATTGCTATTTTATGTTTTTAATATTTAAATGCATTGTTTTTATCAGTCTATGAGTTGTTTCTAAATTTGAAAAATTAACATAGGTCTAAGTGTCTACTAGAACCTCCTATAATGATAGAAATGTTCTGTAACCACTGCCTAATGTTGTAATATAGAGATTTTTCAAATTGAGATATTTGAAAGAATCCCACAGAGCCTAAGATCTTTATTTAAAGACAAGGCACACGGTGCAAACAGCAAGAGAAAGAGAAGGCAGGCAAGCATCGGAGTGCTAAAAGGAATCTCTATGCCAGCTCCTCTGTGTTTTTATCTGCACATCGACTATGCTCTGTGACTGGAATGAACCATTCTGGTCTATCGAAGGTTTCCTGTGAACTCAAATCATAAGTTCCATGCAGGGTTTTCTATTCCTCTGGTACTTAATCAGGCCAACTTAATAAATAAGTTAAGACAGTTGAAAACTTTTAGTTAAAAAAACAACAACTGTGTCTGGAGATCACCAGGGGAGTTTCAGTATTTAAACAACACATAATAAATTCTACCGATCTTATCTTGGCCAAGAGTCAACAGACTTGTAAGCATCCCCTAAAATCAATATACTTGTTTCAGTCCACCTGTAAATCAATTCTATCTACTACTTGTAACCAACCACTAGACACATGTAGCTATGGAACACGTGACATTCATGTTCAATATTATTTATTTTATATTTAGTTTTAATTAATAGGAAGTTAAATAGCTACATGTGGGTAATTGCTACAATATTGGACAGCAAAATCTGAGTATTTATAATGTTATGACTATATACATATATACACATATATTCATCACTACATATGCAAATAGAACAAGTATACCTGTAAAATCCCAAATGTTATACTATATCATTAAAATGTGGGTTTTAAGGGGAATATCCAAATATAACTTTTTAATGGTCTCAGCATAAGTTTTGTATGTATTTCATATGCTGTTACATTATTTTTTTGTCTTATCTAAAGAGAATTATACATTTTTTTATTTTTTATTTAGAGGTCCTATCTGAAAAGCTGCATTATTTTCATACTGGGAGTGGGTCATAAGTTAAGTTATTCTTTACTTATTTTGTGATGTCTTTATTTGACAACATTATTTTTTTTCTAAGTATAGATACTAATATGTAAATCCATTTTCTTTTTGTAGTCTATTCTCTGACTCTTGCCTCAGGAGTTTTAATTACAAATCATCCATAATCATTTATAGAACAAAGAAAGCAAACGGATAAGTGCCAAAATACAAATTGTCTGTATTGTTAAGTGACATTTTGGTTTTAAAGAATCTCAGTTTACCAAACATTCTGGAACAGGTTTGTCTATAATGATGTTTAAGCTCGTACACTCTTTTACTTCCTTTCACTATTGACATTTGAACTTTATTAAAGGTATTAACAGATTGAGTCAATACTACAGTTAATTTATTGTTAAATAACTGTTTCCTTTCCTGGGCAATTAGCTTTTATTAAATGAATGCCTTATGGAGCTTTTAATTAAATCTCTCAATCCATTTGATCATCAAATTCAGTATTAGCAAAGGTTTTGTTGAGAACAGTTAGATTAATCTTACCAATACACCAGCACTATACCAACTGCAGTTACATTATGGATATATTTATATTATTAAACTCAGTTAGAATTAAGTATATTGTTTTAGTGGCATTCCTAATAGTAACAACTTTCATTTATATACCAAATACTAACATGAATTACATTTTAATTAAGGAAAAAAATACCAGTTAATTCTAGATCCCAATTCTATTTGACAATACCTGTATGCTGTTTTCAAAATTGTTCCTTAGGATCCTGCTATATGGGTAGTAAGTAGTCAACCTCAATTTGCGCATGCCTAAAAGCTTCCCACAGGCCCTGATGGTGGGCATTGGAGCTACTTTCCACAGAAACTCACCCCAAACTGACACTGTTTCTGGTTCTCAGTTATCGTTGCCTTGATTTTTCCCCATACACACACACATTATCAAATAAAAACGGGGGTCGGCTGCCCATCGTCAACCATATGCCTAATTTGGGAGGCGGAGAACTGGTGAGAAAAGAAAAGAGGTCTTTTATTCAAAAGCTGCACAGTCTGGGAGGCTGGCAGGCTCCTGCCTCAAAGTCGAACCCCAGCAGAAATCCCCACCATCCTCTGACAGATCAGTCCAAGGCTAAGCCCAGAGATCCTTCTCCCATTTAAAAATGTCCCCCAGCAATCGTAGCTGGCTGCTGCACCATCACCCGATCACCCAGGTGGCTTAGCTTGCTCCTGGATGGAGTCTGGCTTTCGGCTCCTTCCTGCAGTCTGCATGTGGGGGCAGTGCCACCATCAGCCACATGACTTCCCTGGCCAAAAAAGGTCTCCCAGAGCACCAGCCTGCAAGTCCACACCGTGGGCAAAAAAAAAAAAAAAAAAAGAGTCTGTTTCTCTCCACCTGTGTTTAAATCTGCTTCCTGTGTGGGCCAGGTGGGTGCTCAAACTTCTGTGCTCTGGGAAGGTCCGGTCCACCCCCACTATTCCCGTCTTTTTCCCAGGCCAGACAGACAGACAGATCATTTCTCTAGCACAACACGTCCCCTGAGACCATATTGACCTGTACAGTCACATGGAACTCCATCTTCTGGTCCCACCCCCACTCAGGGACTGAGAGGAAGTAAGAAGGCCGTCCCTTCAGCCAATCACTTCACTAGCATCTCACGTGCTCAGTACAATGACTTCGTCCGGCGCTCTCTTTTCCTTTTGCACTAGTTTCGTTGCTGGGGCAATGCAATGCTGCCCCTGCCTCTGGTTTCCTGTGGCCCTCCCTCACCTGCACTCTTCCAGGTTTGTCCACGCCTATCTATATCACACACACGCAGAATTTGCTTTTGCATGCAAACTGTTCTCCAGAATCAAATTAATTTTTGGTTAAGCCATCATTTTACAAGCAGCTGAATACTAACGATAAGCTTGCTGTAGTTGTGACTACAAGCAACTCTGAATTTTACAATTTTTAATGTTAGCGCTGTTACTTATATGGCTAAATGTTTTTGAAGTTGTTTTGCATTTATCAGGTGTCAGAACACACTATAAAAATAATGAGGGACAAGTTAGAAACATGTGTTAAATACCAGTGACTGCTGTCATCACCTTACTAATGATAAATGATAAAATTAGAAAGTCAACTGTTAAAATGATAAAAGTCAATACTTTATAAAGTATTATAAAAACTAAAATGATCTTAGAATTACATAATGAAAAGAATAAACTAATCAAATAGTAGATAAACAAAAATGAAAATAAAAGTAAAAGTGACAATGTAGCAGACATAGTTGGTTTATACAGCAAATTTAGTAAAACTGTGATCCTTTTTAATCTTTTACAATATTTAAATCAATCAATTTCCATATTTTTTATTGGTATAGATTATTGAGGAGTACGAAAATAGTATTTTACATTTGTTTTTGCCAAGGTCATAATAAGTTTAATTGAAAAAACTCTTAACATAGTTACACTAATAAATCAAACTATTAGTGTTGTATCTTTTCTGACAGTAAAATTTTAAATTTATCTCAAAAATGTTTGCTTCATATAAGCATACTTTTTGAATACTTTAATATTTGAAGGCATATTTGATTTACATGTCATAATTATTTTCTAATTATAACTGGTTTGGTGCTGGTTATTATGTAAATAACTAGAAGATTAACAGGGTCAATAGACAATAAACATACTGATTTTGAGAGTAATTTTATGTATAAACTTAGCTAGGCCATGATAACCAGATATTTGATCAAATAGGTTTGTAGATGTTTCTATACAACTAATTTTTAGATTATATTAACATTTAGAATTTCTGGTCAAAATGGAGGCATAAGTAAACATGCTTCGCTCCCTGAACAACCACAGAAAGAACTACAACCAGACCTCAAAACAAATAACACCCAGGACTGTCAGAAACTCAAGTTGTATAGAAGTCCCACAACCAAGGATTTAAAGAAACTTCATTCATCCAGATGGGTAGGAGGAGCAGAGACACAGAGATAGGTGGAGAGGCATGGAGATGTGGTGTGGTTCAGAGAAGCAGGGGAATGGGGAGATCCCACATTCCCATTTGGTAGATAAAAATTGGGAAGGATACCTTGGGAGTGAGCGACCCCAGCTCCAGGCCAGACCACACAGCCCAGGGTTCTAGCACCAGGAAGATAAACTCCCATATCCTTTGGCTGTAGAAAGCCAGTAGTCATTGAGGTGATGGAAGAAACTGCAGGATTTCGAGGAATCTCCACTTAAAAGGCATGCACAGACTTAGAACATAAGCAAACTCACCTACTTTGTGATATAGCACCAGGGCAACAGCTGGAAGGGGAGCAGTCACACAAGGTGAATACTCTGCAAACCTCCAGAAGCCAGGCAGTGCCCTTGTCCCCTCTCTGAACCCTCTCTCCATGTAGAGTCACAAAGTGGTGAAGTGGGTTGCCCCACCCTGGCAATTACCTAAGGCTCTGCCTCACAATTTACAGGTCACTTTTTTACTATGGACCAGACTACTAAGCCAGAGAGTTAAACAGCTTTCACTAATACACACAAACAAACACAGGGAGGCTGCCAAATTGAGGAGACAAAGAAATATGGCCCAAATGAAAGAACAAGACAAAAACCCAGAAAAAGAACTAAGTGGAACAGAGATAACTGATCTATCAGATGCAGAGTTCAAAACACTGGTCAATCATGATTCTCAAAGAACTCATTGAGTTCAGCAACAAAATAAAAAAGAGCCAGGAAGAAATAATGGTTACACTAAATGAAATAAAGGAAAATCTACAGGGAAACAACAGTGGAGGGAAGAAGCTGGGATTCAAATCAATGATTTGGAACATAAGGAAGAGATAAGCATTCAACCAGAACAGCAAGAAGAAAAAATAATTCAATAAAATGAACATAGTATAAGGTGCCTCTGGAACATCTCCAAGCACACCAACATCTGAATCATAGGGGTGCCAGAAGGAGAAGAGGAGGAGCAAGAAATCGAAAACTTATATGAGAAAATAATGAAAGAAAGCTCTCCAGATATGGTTAAGGAAATAGACATATAAGTCCAGGAAGCACAGAAAGTCCCAAACAAGTAGGACTCAAAGAGGACCACACAAAGATATATCATAATTAAAATGTCAAAGGTTAAAGATAAAGAGGGAATCTTAAATGCAGCAAGAGAAAAACAGAGTTACCTACAAAGGATTTCCCATAAGACTGTCAGCTGATTTCTCAAAACAAACTTTGCAGGCAAGAAGGGACTGGCAAGAAGCATTCAAAGTGATGAAAAGCAAGGACCTACAGCCTAGATTACATTATCCAGCAAAGCTATCATTTAGAATGGAAGGGTAGATAAGTGCTTCCCATACAAAGTAAAACTAAAGGAGTTCATCATCACCAAGACTTATTATATGAAATGTTAAAGGGACTTATTTAAGAAAAAGAGGAAGATCAAAAGTATGAACATGATAACAAATTTACAACTACCAACAATTGAGTCTTAAAAATTAAGCAAACAACCAGAAAAAGAGCAGAATCATAGATATGGAGATCATATGGAGGGTTATCAGCTGGGAAGGGGAAGGGGAGAAATGGGGGTAAGGGTGGAGGAATCAAGAAGCATAATGAGAAGCTACAAAACAGACAGGGGATGTTAAGAATAGCACAAGAAATGGAAGACCTAAGAACTTATATGCACAATCCATGGACATGCACTAAGGGGGGATTGTTTGAGGGAATGGGGGTATTGGGCAGAGAGAGCAAAGGGGGGGAAATTGGGACAAATATAATAGTATAATCGACAAAATATATTCAAAAAATAAAGGAATACTACTATTATGTGGCCAGAAACAAACAATCAAAAAATTTAAATCAGAAGATTCTGTGTAGCAAATCCTCCATAATGTGGGTGGGACTCATTTAATAAGTTGAAAGCCTTAATAGAAAAAAAAAAAACAACAACTGACTTTCATGGCATGAGAGAGAATTCTGCCTGCAGATCACTTCTAATTTCAACATATAGCTTTTCCCTGGGTCTTCAGCCTGCTGGTCTACCCTGGAGATTTTGGACTTGCCAAGCTTCCAAAATCATGCCAGTCAATTCCTTAAAATAATATAATAAATATAATATTATAATATAATAATTTATTAAATAGAGAGAGATAATTTAGAAGTTGCGTTGGAATTCAGTAACGAATATAGGTTAAAGGACTTTAGAGGTACATGTTAATATGGATTTTAAAGTTGTTTCTGATGAGGCTTCAGATGGAAAGAGGAATATACTATTTAACACTGGAGAAAAGAGGAGTCTTGTTACAAAGTAGGAAAGAATTTGTATTCTAGTGTTTTGTGGACAGAACTTGAGAGAGATTAACTTGGATATTTAGCTGAGGAAATTCCTCTGCACAGTACTGAAGGCACTCCCTAGTTTTTCCTTTTGCTTATAGCAAAACATACATGGATAACAATAAATTTTAAAAGGAATTGTTAAGCAAAACATATCCAGAATTTGGAGATTTGGAAAGTTCTCAACCTAACCATATTGCAAAAGATAGAAAGTGTGTTCTGCAGAGAACATCAAGAGTGTGGCTGGAAAAATTTACTATAAAAAGCTTATGGATGCAACTCACAGGTTCAATCAGTCATTACAATAGAAATATATCCATATATCCTTATATAATAAAGGTATAATAGAACATAGGCCCTGGCTGGTTTAGCTCAGTGGATTGAGCGTCGGCCTGCGAGCTAAGTGTCGCTGGTTCGATCTTCCAGTCAGGGTACATCAGAGAAGGAAAACTCTGACTCCAAAAAACCTCCGCTGCCTTGCGGCATACCTCTTCAGGGGAAAGGCTAAGGGAGTAAACCCCGACAGAAAATCCGGAGCCGGAGTCCCTAAAGGCGGTTTGACGTTGTAGTCAACAGCGGCAACTCCTGCGGCGCACCTGAAGCCAAGCTGTATTGACTCCGTCTTTCCCTTGGACCCTTCAGCTGCGAAGAGAGGGGGGGTCTGCTGCATGGGCAACAGCAGACCCTCCATATCACCCTGCCCAGGCTCTGTAGCTTCAGCGTCATCGCAAGATGTCGATTCAACACGGGAGGAGACAGATACCGTGTCACTCCCGAGTTGGACTGCACAGCCATTCTCGGCGGTGCAGATAGACTCTTAAGAAGCTACACCATCGTCTCTCGAGACGGACGGCTGCCGATGACGATAATAGAACATTCTATCTTTGTGTATTCATATAATGAATTCTTGGAGTGATTATTTGGTAAAACATTTATTCATGTTTTCATAAGATTATATTTGCTTAATAAAAGACCCTAAGTAAATACAGAATTTTATAAGCAAACTATAATAAGTTTAAATAGCGTTGTTAAATTTTAATTAACATATTTCAAAGCAAATATAAATTGTCCAATTTAACTTATAGATTACACATAATGGAAATCCTTATTGGCTTTGCCTTGAGATAAATTTTATTTACTATGGCTTTGGATGCAGATAAGCTTGACTTAAATTTTCAGGGCTGTCACATGTGAGCAGAATGCTCTCAATCTTTATGACAGTAAACTGGGATTTAAGGATGACACATCCAATATTATTGTGAAGGTAAATATAGATAGATAGATATGAAGAGTTATATAATAGTAACTGATATGTAATCTTCAAAACAAATTCCAAAAGCTTTGCCTAGTCAATATCAGCCTTCTATTTATAAGTAGTCGATCATTTTTAATTAAAAATTTCTTCATTTATTATGCAAAACACTTCAGTCTGGTCAATTTCTCATTATTATTTAGACAATTCATCACTATCCCCTAGTCAAATTGTAATCTATCCACAAACTCTCTACATCGAATTTTGTATCTTCATGGCTGCCTCCTAATTCATGCCTGATAAGTGCTCCTTCTTCTTTGTTTATGAAGTACAGTAAAATATGCCAGACCAAAATATGTCTTTTTGACATAAAGATTATGTTCAGCTGATTATTTTTAGAAAGTGCAGACAAAGGAGAAGCTCTAAAAACACAGACATTACCCTTATCTATGGGAAATTTACATTAAAAAGGGGGTCTGTCCCAGGAGGAGAGCTAGTAGCAGAGATCACTTTTCTTTCCAGACAGACTTAGGTGTATAGCTGGGCAACTTTTGTTCACCAAACATTTTCTCTTTTCACTTTCTTGTAAATTATCTTTCTTCCCAATTTGAAGCCCCAGACCCCTAGCCTTTACTTTAGCTTAGGAGGGTATATACTCCTCAATCATGTGGCTGCTTTGAAGCTCAGATACATTTTTTTTTTTCCTAATCCTTAATGGTCTGGCTACTCTTTGAGTTTCATATCATTCTGGGACTCCCATGTGTATGACTGCATATATGTAATTAAAATTTTGCTTTGTCCTGGTAATCTGTCCTTTATTATGGGGGTGGGGAGCCTTAGCCAAGAACCTACAAGGTGAGAAAGAAAATTATTTTTCCTTCAAGACAGTTAAATAAAAATTTCTTCATAAATAAATTTCTACTTCCTCTGTGAGAGAGAGGGAGATAGAAAATGTACAATACAAACACAAGATGTACCATGTATTACATATTAGTGTCTAATTTAGTAATACAGAAATTCAAAGGACTGTATATTACATCAGCAAACCAAAAGTTAGATAATCTTCATGTCCCTGTAAATGTTCCCTTGACTAGAGATGCAGTGCATTCAATCGTCCCCAAACACCAAGCTAACTCTGGGTCTTCTCATCCCCATCAAGGTTGACTATGAAACCCCACTCAGTCAGATATTTTACATATATACTTTTTCACTTTTCTTTATTCTTTCTCCCGTGAAGGCTTCCTGACTTCTGACTCTTTTTGCAGCTCCTTGAAAGGATTATGCACTTCATGAAGTGTTAGTACAGTTTGTTTGCATCACCTAAATTCTCTCCTTTAATCACTTTTTAAACAATTTGTTACAGACTGCTTGTTATATGTGTTGATTTTTCTTCATTCAGCCAGTAATTCTGAGCACTACTCATTTCCAGGGCATTGTTCTGGGCTTAAAAGCAGTGTATTAGCAATATGAGGTCCTTGTTCTCTTAGACCTTGAAACCAGTCTTGAAGTTATAGTTTGGTATGCACAATAAGCAAATTAACAAAATATTCCAAGTGGCTATATGTGAATAAAATATAACAAGGAAATATGATACAGTTTCATAGGGAGGGGTAGAAGTTAGGGAGTCTTCTGAAAAAGAGCCAAACATGAATTAGAAGAGATCAAGCATTCCAGGCAGAGAGAGAAGAGCAATGCAAAGGCCTGAAATAAAACGATTTTGACAATTCAAGGAAGAGTAAGAAAGCAATGATGCAGTCTTTATTTAAATCAAGTGATATTCAAGTATAATTGTAGTCTTTATGGTTTCTTTTCTAAAAAGGCTTACAATAACAATGAAAATAATATTGGGTATTAGAGTGAAATCACATGCATCTGCACTTGACCAACTTCAGTATGTGCTTGTTGGAGTATGAGAAGAATGATTTTATTCACAGCCTTCATTTCTGAATAAGGGAGGTTGGAACTAAAACAGAGTCAGCAAAAGACCAAACTTGACCTCTGTAAAGCAGGAAGCCTGCTAGGACAACATCTAAGAAATTATTAATATACTTACAAAGTATGTGGATATACGGGGTCTGTTCAGAAGGTAGCCAGCCATGCAATATGAAAAACAGAGACATTTACTGAAGAAGATGCAAGATACAAGACACATTGTACATTACATAGGACAGGGACACCTCAGCCCCCTTCAAAGCAGGCACCTTGGGACCTCACACAGTTCTCCTAATCGCCATCAGCTGCCCTGTCGTATTTTCCTGAATCTCATCAACAGTCTGAAATCTCTTCCCTTTCAGAGATGATTTTAGTTTTGGGAAAAACCTTAAGTCACAGGGACCCAAATCTGGGCTGTAGCAGGGCTGAGTCACGTGGGTGATTTGACATTTTCCCAGAAAACTGCATAAGATCTGATGCATGAGTGGGTGTGTGTTCATGAATAAGCTTCCAATCACCAGTTGCCCACAGCTGCGGCCTTCTGAATCCTTGGAATAGTTTCTGCAGAGGCAAGTTCAAGCTTAATGCAAAATTTGATGCATATTCATTGCTCTACTCACTCAAGTCATTTTGAATACAACAAACATACAGTACACATGCTCACACAATGGCGTCTACCACTCCCTCACCCCCTGACAAGTACAGTGAAGCCACTGTTCATGCATGCACATTCCAGTCTGTTTGCCTTGGCTGCCAGGTTACATTGATATTGCACAAACCATGCTCATCTTATTAACAATGGCTGGACTTTCTCTGGACAGATACACATACATAATAATTACTGTCTTCTTCTTGTCTGTCCTTTATTTTATCTATATAGCTGCTTTTCTATATAAATGGATTTTCTATTCTGTCCTTTCCTATATTCTATATGTGTCTTAACCCATATGAGAAATATGTAGTTTTCCTTTATTGTTCATCATCTGTCAGCTTATGGGTATACCAAAGATTTTATTGAAATCTTTTAGATATACTCTGGTATGTTACTATATTTTGGAATCGTTACATTGGGAACTGAAGAGAATGCATGGATACTTTAAACAGAGAATTATGAGGCTAACTTCTTGTTCTTGAAATTATAATTTAACTAATATGGCTGTGGTGAATCATCAAAATTTTTAATAAATTGAGTATATGGAGAAAGTTAACATCTACCTCTGTCATGGAATGTTTGATTTAAAATCATACAACAAATGATAAAATTACTGTAAGAAAAAAATGTTCAATTATCTCTTTCTAAACATCATGGCATGACTTCTTAGCCTCACCTCTCAAATATATTTTATGAACATCTAACCTACAGCTTCTTACCTTTCCCAAGTGAATGTAAGTCTGGGATTTCTTACACATGGCAAATGACAGCTCAGGCCATGGCATAAATAGTCTGTCAATCAATTGGCTAGAAGCAAGACACACATTTAGCTCTTACACAAGGCAGGGATATTCATTAATTCAGTTAAATTTTGCTAAGTAGTTGACATTTTATATAGTCAATCTTCCAAATTAAAATAGACATAAAAATATTGACTGTCCAATTGCAGATTTTGCTTCTGCTGTTTCAACATTGTGTGATTAACTGAAAACAACAACAAGAGCAAGAACTGCGGATAAATTTACAACAAGAATAGTTTTGCCACCATGAGTGTTCCAGAGTTCTACAAATTGTGTCCTACTAAGGGCAATTTTGAAAAGTTTAACTACCAAGGCACTTGCAAAGGCTCACCAACCCAAACTTGCTTACCAAATAGGATGACATTTTCTAATCCATCTGCTCAAAGAAGATGCTACTTGTTTTTCTATTTCATACACTTAGAAGGTGTTACTTTTGATAACCCATAGCAGAATCCTATATCCTAATGTAATAGTGTTTACCAAAATTTTAAAAGCTTATACAGTATCCTATTAGGTTAATTGGTGGTATTCATATACTCTTTTTCTCTTTGAGTATTTTATGTGAGTTTTGCGTGAATGTGGACTGCTCCTGACATTTATTGCTCAATAAATCATAAGGGTGTTTATGCATTATACAGGCTTGAAAAATAATAGTGACAAAATAAGCAAAGCATCGCTGTGAAGAATATACTTAGCATTAATATATTTCAAGCCTGATTTATCCAGAGTCGTATCAATATGTCAGCAGGTGTTGAACCGATTGCTTCTGGATCCCATATAAATGGTTCCTGAGTTTAGATGAGGCACGGCAACACAGAGTGATGAAATTTTATGCCTACATTCAGAAAGGCTGTTAATCTGTTAACAAGGTTCCATTGCTACTAAATGCCCTGTAGAACCTTATTGAACATTTACTTTTTAACAAAACAAGAAAATTTATGAAAAAAAAAAATCTCATACTTTCACTGGAAGGCAAAAATGTAGCATTAGCTATATAGCAAGCAAAGAATTTGGGAAACTGAATTATTTCAGTGCATTTCTGATCCAGGCAGAACGTGTTTTTTTGTTTTTTCTTTTAATATATACAATACTAGCATTTTTTCTTAAGCTCTTTATTATCAACTTTTGGACAGTTATAAGGCCACAAAAATATTACTTGATAGAATAATTTCTATGTGGGGTTAGAATAATTATACTTTGAGATGATTCTTGCCCTCTGTGAAGGAGATCAACATCTTTTTTTCTTCTCTTGCTACATTTTTCCCCAGTGAGGAATAATATAGAACAAAATAAAGATAACAATACAGTGAAGTTTCTGGCAGCTCTCTGTAACTTCCTCAGAAATAGCTCAGTTTGGGCTGCAGCTTCTGAAGGAATTCAGGATTCAATATGTGGAAAAATTCCCAATAATGAAAAATAAAATTGCACCCTTTCCACAGCCTTTAGTGATTATCTTAAAGGAAAATAAGGTCTTACTTACAGTTGTTGAGCACCTGTTGTTTAATACTCTCAACACTCAGACTCCTCTTGACATGACTTACAATATATGAAACATTTCTGAACGTAGTCTCCGTAAAAAATAATTCTATATGCCTATTAAACGGCACAGACATGATTGGCTATGGTCTTCTTCACACTCTAAAGTCATTATTCTAGGTTAAAGGTACTTCACAATGAATGTTGTTATATATGATTTTAGTTGTTCTCCTTATGCAACCTTGACATGATGAATTTCAAA
Source organism: Furipterus horrens (assembly GCF_987537825.1). NCBI lineage: Eukaryota > Metazoa > Chordata > Mammalia > Chiroptera > Furipteridae > Furipterus > Furipterus horrens. Next base: position 15,011,615 of record NW_028327182.1, read on the forward strand.
TCTTCATTTAATATCATCCTCAGAAAATATGAAGATTTCCAAAATAGTATGTACTACACGTAGTGAAATAACCATTGTAACACCTAATAAGATTATGCTAAATGTATATAATAATGGTTTATACTGTATACTAAATAACCTTATATATAAGTATTGTTATAACTATGAAACAAGATACAAGACAGGTGTGCCAGATCATATGTTTTAATAGTCATTTCCCACTGGCTTTCCAAAAAGGTTGTTACTATCTTTATTTCCAGTAGGAGTCTGTAAAAATTCATTCGCCACTTCACCTACATATTTATTAGCTTACACACCACCAGAAAGATGTATGGGTAGATAGATTTAAATAAATCGATAGATGATAAATGGATAGAGAGATAGATTTAATATTCTTTGTAGCCCTAGTTGCATAGAGGGATACCTTACATAAAATTTGTTGCCTCGACTAATAATGAGTACAACTTTTCTGGGCATACTGACAATTTATTTTTGCATATCACTGATTTTTATATTAGTTTTTCTTTTACTTAATGATGGTTACATTTTTAAGTTTTAATGAATGCATAAGGAAGAATTTCATTAATACATAAAAAAAATGTATTCCCCAAACTTTTGTTTATAGTATGACTTGACCACACATTTTAAATATATATAAGTAACCTTAATAATACATGCAGTTCCATATACTTTAGGGTTTTCTTGTAAAGAGGTGTTTATTAATAGCTACTCTTCAGCCTGTTTTATATTATCAATTTTAAAGTATATAATATCAGAAATTATTTATTGAAAACTGAGAATAGAGTAATTTTTAGTGTTATCAGGGACTTTTAAGCAATCATGCAGGAACTACCCTAGTTTTTTGAGGATATAGTTTTGAGCACATTTAAGTTTTGACATTTTTTTCCACTTTGTTTTGTAAATATTTTTTTATTTTATATCAATTAACTTCATTTGGCTTTTCTTAGAAAGAATACTTCCTTCAGAGATGTATGTGACTCAGCTGTTCTTCATAATTATCAAGAATCTCCATGAACTGCATAAAACACAGTGGAGAATTGTTGAACTTTTAATTTTCTCTAAAATGCCCTGTTAATTCACATTAAAAAATAATAACAAGATAAAATTGTGTGGTTTGGGAACATGTTATCTATCTGTCATTGAGTAGTATACCTAGGTTATGAAAGTCATCCTTTCTTTTGTCACATTATAAACTCAAAGTGAATATCACCTTTTTGTTTATTTCTCACTTGTCATTAAAAAAACTTTTAAAATCAGGTTTTCTTACCTCTTAGTTTTTTATTTGTTTTTTAGTTTTTGTTGTATGATTGTATCTTACATAGAACCTTATAAAACTTTTCAAGGTGAACAGTGCTTTGCAAAAGCTTAGCTTTATTTTTCTTGTTATTATATATATATATATCTCAAATAGTGATTTCCACTGAGAAAATAAAAACATTCTCTTCACAAAAATTTCTTCAAAATCATTATCAGGGAAAATAGCAGAGAAATGCTATATATATATTTAACCGGCCATGCTGATTTTTACTTTCTTGTTAATAGTGAGACCATATCTATCCAAATAAGAACCAAAAACAAGTTCTTGACTCTACCTATTATTTCAAGTACCAGATTTGAGAATTTTCACCAGGAAGACCTCAACCGCTATGCAATCTGAACTCTTCAATTACAGGTTCAAAGAAGTTAAACTTGAGACCCACATCCTAGATCCTAGTGAAAAAGGTAAAAGCCACTGAATTCTGATGAACTTTCTCATTTTGATTTGTTTCTCTTGATTTAAAATGCTTTGTTTTGGTTTAGTTGAACTTTACTCTTCCCTACTGAACTGAAGCCTCAGTTGAGAACTCCAAAATTTAAATACTAGCCTTCGGTAGTTGAACAATATTTTCACTGACTATACATTTTATAATATGTAATAGATATAATAGTTTATACTGTTAAATACCATCTCTTTAAATTCTAACTCTCTAGAGAATTTTGGGCAATTGAATACTTGTTTAACATATATTAAATTTAACTTAGTAGCATTTTGTGTGACTCATAGCTGATAAGTAAAATTTAATATTTCTAATAAAATAATATCTATACCAACTTCTACAAATATTAGTAGAATAACTTTTATCTATAATAATAAAAAGTTGATGGTAAAGATACTTACTTTAAGTTGTTATATATCCTTTGCTTTATTTAAAAATCATTCTTAAATATATCCTTAAAACCACTATTAATAATTTTCAATATATTATGTCTCTACTTACAGGTTAATTTTTAGACGGAAAATTGCGAAAAGAAATTATGAAATCCACAATCATTATTTTAATATAACTACATAAGAAACAAAGTTATAATTCATAATGTATAGACCATAGCTTGCAATATTTCCTCTACAGTTTAGAGACTATGACTAATTCTTTTCCCAGTAATACCACAAATTAATAAAAGATCATGTACTACTTGTACATCTACATATAAACATAGATATTTAGTTAAGAACAGTAATTCCAGCTAGAATGAAGAATTTTATTAGGAAAATAGTAACGTGAAGAAGATGTTCAAAGCAGATCTAACTGTTATAAGGCAAGGAATGTAAATAAGTGCACTGATACTGCAAAAGTATTAACTAGGCATGTTATTAAGATGAGGATTATTGAGATACAGTAAGGTTATATAAAAAGCTAACAAAATAACTTATCTATTATGAAAAGGGTCATGTGTTTTTTTAAGTAATTACTCATAATATTAAAAAATTGAATAATACTTTAAATGAGGCATTTTAATTAAAGAATATACTTAATTTTGTTCTAGTAGTGTCATCAGACTATGTATAATTATGTGTTCCCAATACTCTTTTCAGAATAATTTTCTGATCATGTTTTTAGCAATGCAGAGGTTCTTCTCTGTCTTATTTGGTAAGTCATCCTATATGGGGGTATTCATGGAGAAATCAAAAACTGAAACATTATTTTCTTTTTTAGATGTTTTATGTCTTGCTGGAAAATTAGCCTGTACTATTAGTTATTGACTTGATCATTACAATGCTAGGGTAACGATTACTTCCATGGTATCCAATACAAATATAAACCTATATCCACACACTGCAAGTTATCTGCCTCTCAGACTCATCCAAGGGCATCAGCCCTTGAATAGTCTCCAGAATGTCTTATATGTCAGCTCTAGCTGTCAAATGAGAACACCAATATGCATCATACTGAAAGCCTAATGCATTCAAGAGATGTAAGTGACCAGGATATTGGATCCAAAAGAGTAATGAGGAAAGAATTTATGGTCAACAACTTTGCTCAAGGAACTGTAAATTTGGCGTTCCATGGGTGACGATTTCATTGTCAATCTCCACTAAGGACAAAAAGGAAAAAAAAGAAAAAGAATAAATCTACAAGGTGAAAATAGTTCACGTCAGCAATCCTTCTACTACATTCAGCATTTAGCATTAGTCAGGCTTTTATAAAATACAGCTACTGGCAGCATGTTTGTCCTTCTTATCTCAAATTCACTCAACTTGAAAGCATTGCTCAGGCAGGATGACAGGATGACAGGCTTCAGAGATAAGAAGGAAGAAAAAAATCTACCAAATCTTTGTTTTACTAAGACCTTTTGGCACCATCTCACATGCTATTCTCATCAACATGCTTGATAAATTGTAGAATGTGCATAGGAGAGTCACACCCAAATAACAGTAATCAATGACCTTGTCAGCCTCAAACAATATATTTAAAAGGCATCAAAATATTTGACTAAGTGATATTATTTATATATCTTACCAGAAGTCTCATGACAAAAAAAAAAAAAAAAAAAAAGCTTGTTCATTAAATTAACATGTGACATCAAGCCAAGTGAAGTGGCTACCACATAGATTTTTAATGATTATGATGATTAAAATAAGCCCTACAATAACTTTATGGAAATGTGTTTTACTATTTTGGAAAGAGTAAACTTACACAATGAAACCCATAATGGTAGAAATTGTTTAAATACCTCAAACAAAGAAAATATAATGAATAATTTACCTATGCATTTCCTCCCTTATTTTCTTTACCAGTGTTAAATAGGCCTATCTAAAATAGAATTTGGCTACTCATGACTAATGTAAACTCTACTTGCTACTCTATAGTATACCAATGAATAGATGAGCTTATAAGTACATGAAATTAAACAATTCTGCAACAATGAGGTTTCACAGTGTGAAAATCTAGATGAATTTCTTCATATCCTATATTTTCTATATTTTACAGCTGAGAAATGATTAGGAATATACTCTCACATAACTAAGAAAGAATAAATTTGTTTTATACAAATTACAGCTAGAGGAATGATATTTATCTTTCACGAATCCCTGATGTAGAGAAGAAATATCTGTAAAATGATAAATTTCATCATAGGCCGCTGCTAAAATAGCCCGCTGTGATTTCTGTCTCCTGGCATTCACAACTTTATGTCATCCTGTCCTCTAGTCTAGAGTACAGACTGGGTTTAATGATTTGCTTCTAATAAATATATGGTTTGTTTGGTGTTGATTGAATGAGCTATTTGTATATTTCGGTTATTAAACCCCTGTCAAAGTCATTGTTTTCAAATATCATTCCCCGTTCAGTTGGTTGTCTTTTTGCTTTGTGGGCATTTGCTTTTGCTGAGTAGGTTTTTGGTTTGATCTAGTCTCAATTATTTATTTTTGTCTTTACTTTTCTTGCTTTTGGGGTTAAATTAATAAGATCCTCACTAAGACCAAAGTCCATACATTTAGCACCAATGTTTTCTTCTATGTGGTTGTTTCAGGTATTTGCTCCATTTTATGTCAATTTTTCTATCTGGGGAAAAATAGCAATCTAATTTCACTCTTTTGCATGTGGCTTTTCAATTTTCCAACACCATTTATTGAAGAGTCTTTTTTCTCTATTGTGTGATTTTGGCTCCTCTGTCAAAATTTTTTTGCCCATATACATACGGTTTTATTTCTGGGCTCCCAATTCTGTTCCATTGGTTTGTGTGTCTGTTTTTAATAAAATCTTTAAGAAATTATGAAATGGATTGTTTCAAGTCAAAAACAAAGTAACATAATTAAAAATGTGTTTTATGGGTTCATTAGTAGACTGGACATAACCATGGAAAAATCAGTGAACTTGATCATACATCAAAAGAAATTATTCTTCTAAAATGGAAAGGTTAAAAAAAGAGTAAAAAACCCAACAACATTAAAAACAGCACAGGGTATCCAAGAGCCATGGAAAAATATAATACATGACAATATAAATGTAATTGGAATTTACAAAAGAAAAAATAGAGAGAATGGTGCACAAGACGTATGTGAAGAAATGTTGATAACTTCCAATATTCATGGCAGAGATCCAACCACAAATTCAAAAACGCTGAGAAATCACAAAGTAAGATAAAGCCCCTCCCTGGAATATTGAATGTGTTATGTATAACTGGATTACAATATATGCAGAATCTGTATGTGTAAAAATTACACAAAAGTTATAAAGAAATTAAAAAAAATCAAAATTCATGGGTACATATAGTTCTTTCAGATAATTTTTTAGATGTTTTGTATTTCTAGAAATTGCGAGTTGATTCCTGGAATTTTTATATAAAAAACAAACAAACATTTTCTTTGTTGTTTCTTTGTTCAAAAACTCATCTTTTTTCACCATCTGTGCTGAGGTGTAGAAGCTTGGGGACACTTTGGGGAAGAAGTGAGACTGACTCCTTCAAAGTTGAGACAACATGAGCTCTCTGTGTCTATGCATCAAATCATCTATTTAAACAAAAGCTGTCTTTCTTGAACATCTACTCTACAGAAGCCACCAGGACTCTCAGTATCTGCTACATGCAAGTAAACTCAAATGGCAATGGCAGGCAGCGTGAATCCGCCCATGGCAGTTGGGTTCAGGCTGTGGCTCCCTTCAGGAACTGAGAATTGAAGACATTTAGGGCCTTTTCCCCATGAATGATATAAGTCCTACTCCAGAAAGTATGAACACTTTCTTTTCAAGCATATCATGTACATCATCAGGATTGTGTTTTTTTCAGTATCCATGATTCAACTTGCTTCCCTCCCTAAATCACAGTGACATAAACTTAAGGAGTGAACATAAGATAATGGAATGTGTTTGAAGGAAACCACCTGAATTTAGAAGGCATTTAGTCAGCCTCAACTCACTGACCAGAGGAGTTATGGATGATGGAAGTACCCCATACTTATTTCTTGTGGGCCAAGATGAAGTGTAAGTAATCACAAATGCATACTGCTGTACCAGGATTATTGCCTTGGGCCAAGTGGAAAAGTCCATACAGAACATTAAAAAGAAGGCACCTAGCCTTTTAAAGTAGGTCTTGATCATTTATGGGAATTTTTTTAATTGGACCTTAAGGGACATGGGTAAGGTCAAAACTGGACCACGCATGCTGCTTTTAGATCTATTGATAGTAGACTTAATTAAATGGTAACACAAATCAGTTTTTTTAATCGCAGATGATGTTGACCAGATTAATTGGACTGTTTGATAAATGGTATACGTATATATGTATACAAGCAGTTTATTGGAAATCAATACAGTGCACAACAACAGCCAAGGATTACATAATAGAAGAGACCTTTCTCCTTGGATATGTCCCATTTCTCTGTACTTTCTAAGCAAAGGTTTTGATAATGTTTTGTTACCTACTCTCTTTTCAAGGATGTTCATAGAGCAAACAGCCTTGGACAATAGAGATAATATCTCTATCTTCAGGGAAGATAAATTTGTTTTCTGTCCAGCATAATAACATAATATCTCCACCTGTGGCAAAAATTGGCAACGTTTTGCTAACAGCCCCTGTCAAAATTTGAGGTTTCTTTCATTCGGGGTTGCTGTCTTCTAATGCAGCGAACTATGTCTCCAAGAGGCACCTATCTTTCATGTCCTTGCATTAGGGAATCTGGGCGCAGGGAACCAAAACAAATAATGTGGCCCTAGATGCTGCTGTTGCTGTGAGTAATAAGCAAATTTTTTTCTCTCTGAGCAATGACTATAATGTTTTCTACCAGCATCCATTAAACTTGTCATCCTGCAATTAAGGATAAAATCTGAGGCCCCTGACAGTTCTTGATATATAGGTGTATAGAATTGTTAAAACAGCACATTTAATTACATGCAAATATTACAACAGAAACCAAAACTTGAGCTGTAGGGAGTTTAATGAAGGATTTTACTTTTAAATGAATCAAAAGTTATATTAATAAAGATGAAAATTAAAAATGGATAAATCACTGCTAACATAAATGTTGTAATATTTTAATAGTAGAATCCAGCTGACTACAAAATAGTGTTCATTGTAAAATTCTTTCCACTTTGGTCTCTATTTGAAGTTTTTTTATAATAAAAGGATGTGAAATAAGGACTAAAGTGTTATTTATTCTAATATATTTCAATAAAACAATGGGGCAGCAATTTGACAATATCTCTCAGAAGTGTTTAAAACTTGAATATGTTTTAAACCATTTATTCAATATTTTGGAATATTTACTATGGTAAAGAATTAAAATGTATTTATATTAATGGAAAGTAAACTTTATTACAATTCTGGTTTTTCTTTTGAAAGTTTCATAGAAACATAGTGGAAATTCTGGTTTACACAGGTGGTAATGCTTCCCCTGGGTGAGGGAGTAGGGAATGGGAACTACATTTGAGTTGGTATAAAACTTAATAGCTCAGAAGGCTCTATGACATTACTGTAGAACTTATTTTCTATGAGATTTAATTCTCATTCAAATTTGGTTTATTCCTAAAATTTTATTCTTAAATTGATTTAGGTAATAGTGAATCTGAGGGTGGGAATCTACTTGTAGGGTTAATTTCACTTGATTTATGGTTAAATTTGTTTAAGAAAATCCTGTGTTGCCTTTGGGGAAATAATCAAGAGTTAGAAAGTAATCAAGAAAATGATTACGTTCATTTGGAAGAAAGACCATCTCTACATGACTGTATAGTAATATTCCAGCTGAAATATTCAAGACAATGCTAAATGCATATCTTGACATTTTCTTCATGACTCTATTTAGACTGTAAAAAGGGAAAAAATGTATTATTAAATGTCTTCAATAACAATCTACACACTCATTTTTATTTAATCTAATTTGTGCATTAAGTTATTTCTAAATGTCAAATTGCTTTTCGCATTTTAGTCCCTACAAATAAAAATCCATGTGTTTCTTCATTGAGTGTCCTGATTGACATACGTGATTTAATTTTCTTTCCCTTGATCTGGTTTCCGGCACTGCCAGTTTGCCTCTCTGGCACTAAGAGAATCTTACTCTCCATCTAATATACTAATAGCTAAACAAGTTTCAGATGCATAGAGGCACTGGTTATCAACAAACATATTTGCTTTTAAATTTATAACTCTCTGAGGCTTTTTTTTTTTCCATTGCTAATAGGACAGATCTTCTTATCTCCAGTTATTTATCCTATGTTAGCAGTTCTTTCCAGGTGAATTGATTTCAGTCTGTGAAAACAAGCACATTGCTCTAAGACATGCTTTATTAATGCAGTCTCGTGTGCTGCCACAGTTTTAAAAGCCTGGTTATAAATAAAATGACACATGATGAGAGAAAATATTTCTACACCATTAAATTGGCCCAACCAGAAGACACAATACATCCAAGAAATTTTTAGGACTAAAACCTAATTTTTTTATAAATGGTTAATGTTGAAATCTGATTTTACAAACCTAATGATTTGTTTTTAATCTAAATAACAATACTTATAATGAAGTGATGCTGTATACATACTGTTGAACAGTCTCAATAAAATTAATAAAATAGTAGATTTCTAAAGCAATTAAATCATCAATGGAATAGTACAAGTCTAGAGTCATATATCAGGCAGTATACTCGTACATAAATATGTATATTAAAATTAATTTAAAACAATATTTTAAAAGTATTTGAAATCAGATGTATCAATTAAAGAAAAAAAATTCATTTATCAAGTCAGTATTTACTAACAATATTTTAAGGATAGACATTTTGGAAACAGGTAGTGTCAATTAAATCTCACCAATTCTTAGGGGAAACATAAAATTGACAATTTCAAAAACGTTATCTACACAACTACTTCCCAAATCATATCACCTACATCCCACAATACATATGACTTATTCACATTTAGACAGTTGTTTTTATGGATCAGTATCAAATAGCTAAATATTTGATATTTGATAAAGGTGAACTGTATTGGTCAAAGTGATCTACAAGGGATATTACAAACAAAATGAACAAATACATTTTAAAATTTAGATAAATGGACATTTTCTTAGAAAAATATAGCAACTGTCAACTGTAAATGAAAACTTTAAAAAATAATTTAAATAAAAAACCAAAGTCAAAAATATAACAAAAATATAAGCACAGAAAAAAGGATACTTATACCCATTTGAATGTCTCGTATCTTTGTGCCTCTTATTAATGAAGGCACATTTCATTCTTCACGAAGCCTTATTTCTCTGTATTTTAAAAATTTTAGTCAGTAACTAAAGCTTGTCAGCTTTAGCTTTTTCTGGCATCAGTCAAATGCCAGTCTTCCCTGTACCCCAAATCTAAGGGACACAAGTCACGCACTGTGCATTTCTTCTCACACAGGTGTAATGCGTTAGTCCAGTCAAGGCTTTATCGCACTCCCACAATTATCTCCAAAGAAATTCTCTCATGACTGTTTCAAACTCACCACTTGTATTCGCTCGTGCGGATTTAAAGCTAAATTTCAAATGGCAGGAATATGTATGAGTACTGTTCATAAAATGGTTTAGTTCTTTTGCATCTCTCCTCACCTTGAATCTAGTTTGCTGAAGAACAAATTGCGCCCACAGAACCCTGAGCAAAAATGCCGTGTATCATTTCCTGCAGATGCATTGTGCAGTTTGTTTGAGAAACAATAACTAGCGGGTTCCACTTTCATAGTGTCTGTGGAGAGATTATCTTCTGCATAACACGGCTAAACAATTTCAGAGCCTCTATCGCCCAGGGTACTTAAAGCAGGTCTGTGGACAAAAGGCTGCTGAACTATGTAGCAAATACAAAATAAGTTAAAAATAAACCTTTGTTGTGTAAATCGTTGAGAATTTACCCCCGTATTCTCTATTCCATCCTAATGAGAAGAATATGTTATCATTAGTAGGATGCTTTTGTAAGAATTACATTTGAAGTGCTCCAGGCTCTGTAGAGAAATGACTAAATACAGATTTGGGGAAGAAAATAGATCAAGGGAATCTTGTACCAGGAAATAAAACTAATGTGTGTTTGTCAACATGACAAAAGCAAGTTAAAGTGACTCTCACAGCTCAATTAGGGGAAATTTTGTATTTAAAAGAGATGTAAACACTTGAAATACATTGTGCAAAGAAACCCTTGAAGCTGCAATAATATTACAAGAGGGGAAAGAAAAGTTGCAAATCTCATTTTGTGATATTGAAATAATTTTTTACATTATCTTTTACTCTGAAAGTCGGTAAATAATGGGAATGTTGTAAGTCTTTATCTTGCCTTTCGACAAAGAATTCTACTAGCTGGCAACCGAATAACCCCAGATAAAGAATGACAAGTATTTTTTAATAGAAAAATGACAGTTATAAATGTAGAAATAAAAGAATTTCAGCATGTTCACATAATGAGTTTTGTGAAAGGGAAAGCAGAGTTAAAAACAAACAAATACATTAAAAAACTGTGTTGATATATTCTTTATGGAAATCCTAAATACAATTCAAAATTCTTTTCATCTACCTCAAATTTGTAATACAGAAATGATTTGCTAAATACGTTCAATGTTTATTTTTTTGTTATTCATCTGTGGCTCTCAAATGGATTTAGTCTGGGATAAAGATGTAAGCCAAATCCAGCAAAGCATCACTTGACTCAGAGATAAACAAATGAATTCAAAGTTATCAGAATATGCAAGTGGCTTAATAAACTCTCAGTAAATGGATTTTTAAATTTAATACAGTTGTGTATATCAAAATAATATAGCTGAATATAGCAAATCTTTTCCAGATTGCTATGTCAAAATGTTAAGAATATATTTGAGTAATATTTATTTCTACGGTGAAATTATGCTGACTAGAAAACACACCACATGTTAAAATAAGTGATAATGTTAATTCAATAATCAGTTCACTTAATATTCATCTAATTTAGATTTGAAACATATAAACTAAAAGCTTGTTAATGTCAAGCAAAGCAAAAATTACATTTTGTTACAGTTAGGAACTTATTCTTGCTGCCTTAGAAACCTGTAAAGGCAAAAGTTTAAATCTCCACAGAAGTTATCAGAGTAGAACGGATGCTATACGTGATACTTGGAATTGTATGCCTTTTCCTCGATGAAAAAAGAAAGATGAAAATTATTTTATCCTAAGAGAATAGTGGTTTAAATGCCAAATATGTTTTGGAATGATATTCTTTGTTAGAATATAGAGTCAGTGTGATCATATAGTAAATATTACTTTTAATAGGCTTCATGAAACCTTTTTATTACTGTTAACTAATTATCTTTACAAGTCACAAATAAGTCTTTGATCTCATTATATTCTTATATAACATAAATTCTGTTACTACTTCAGAAATTAATATAAACATTCAGACAACAAAATGTTGATGAAATTTTCTATAAACTTTCATGACAGACTCTGTGTCAATAAAAGTAGAAGATATGGCAAATCAAAAAGACTATAATAAAGTATTCATTTTTAATAAATTATTTAATAAGCACCTTTTTCGAGTTATGACAGTTATACTTTGACACGCAATAAGTATTGTGAAAGTTATTTTTATTCAATAAGTATTGTGAAAATATTGTATTTATCAGTCTGTACAAAAAATGACAAAACCTCACATGGGATTTCATAATGATATTGTTACAACAGGCATCCGTTGCAAAATTTCTTCCACAACATTACCAGATGCTTAACAGATGAAACCATTTTCTTTTCAAAATATGAAGAGTACAGGGTTTGACAAGTTCTAAAGCCAACAAGTACTGCAGTATGACTATAGATGGATTTCATATGAATTGTGCAATGGTAGAGGGAAGCAACTTTGCCAAATGTTTAGGAGGGAATAATGTAATTTTGTGGTACAGTAAAATGAATGGTTGATTTAGAATGAGAAAGAGGAAAATGTAGGACAAAACCCAAGTCAAACCTCTCCAACACTTGTTATTCCATGTCTTGTTGATAATATAACCACTCTGACAGGTGTAAGGTGGTATCTCATTGTAGCTTTGATTTGCATCTCCTTAATAGCTAATGAAATTGAACATCTCTCCATCTATCTGTCAGCCATTTGTGTGTCTTCTTGGGAGAAGTGTCTGTTCATGCCCTGTCCCCATTTTTAGTTGGATTGTCTTTTTGGTGTCCAGATGTGTGAGTTTGTTAAATTATTTGAGTATTAATCCCTTATCAGAGCTGTTGTTTGCAAATATCTTCTCCCATTCAGTTGGCTGGTTGTTTGCCTTTTTATTTTGTCGATGTTTGTTTTGCTGTGTAGAAAGCTTTTTAGTTTGATATAGTCCCATTCATTTATTTTTGCTTTTGATATCCTTGCCTTTGAGGTCAAATTGAAAAAATTCTGTCTAAGGCCAATGTCCATAAGTTTAGTGCCTATGTTTCCTTTTTCTTTTCTTGTTTTGTTAATTCTCACTAAGGGGTATGTTTAGTGATTATAGAGTGAGGAGGGAGGAGAGAGAAAGAGAAACATCAATGTAGAGAGAAATATTAATCAGTTGCCTTCTGTATACATTCCAACTGGGGATCGAACCCACAACCTACGTATGTGACCTTGTTACAGAGAGGAAGAGGGTTCTTTCACGTGGCGCCTTGGTGTAAAACCCAACAACTAGTGTTGAGCAAAACATGTCCTTATTTACGGTATTCCAACCTGAGGAGGGCAGTGAGCACTTCAGTTCAGGGCCCTGTTCTCCCATGGGACCCAGCACTTCCCTTGTTCCCCAAAAGGTGAGAAGCCAAAAACATTCCTAGAAGTTCCCCATTCCTCATCTGTCAGCTCTGTCTTTCAGAATCTGGGGTAGGATGACATCAGCCTCCACATAACAGTCCAGGAAAACATGTGCCATGTTGCACTGGATCATGCAGGTTCTCTCTCTGTCCTTTTCAAAGCTGCGTGGTACCCTCCATTTCACAGCAGCATGGAGTTCGCCCTTTCCTTTCCAAGCCGCATGGAGTTCTCCTCTGCCCTCCTTGCAAGTCACATGGATCATGTTTCTTCTTCTCTAAAATGGTTACTGCCTATTTTTAAATCCCTGACTGTGTCCTGCGATGCAGTGGGCATGATAACCAGTTCTGGCCATTAACAGAAAGTTGCGCAGGCTCTGTATGCTCTTTCTGCACTATTTCATAGTAAAATTCCCTCCCATCTCCTTGGGGCCTTGGAAGGACAAAAATCCATTTGCATAACTAAGATGCTAGCTACTAGTCATTGTTATACAAAAGCATCTTAAAAGCTGTTCCCTTTTCCCCATCCTCTAACCCACAGGTTCTGGGGACTTTTGGAGACCCCCACTCTGTAACAACCTTGCTGTAAATGGAACCTGTATCCTTTTTTGTGTAGGAGATGACACTCCAATATATAATACCATTACTCTTTCAATAGCCTACAAGAATAGGAAGAACAGAATACCTCTGGAAAATGCTTGGACCAACCTCAAGTTTGCATGATTTTTTCCCTCTGTAAACTGTGAATAAACAGATTTTGTCTGTCTTAAACAACAGGAGTGACTGGCTAAAGGCTCTGATATCTATTTCTTATCCCTTGCTTTCTCTTGACTGAAGTTTAATCAGTCTTCTTTTCTTTCTGAATCTCTGCTGTGGTTAAACAACAAATTTCAACCCAGTACATCTGGAGATCTAACTGGTTTTCTTAAATGGTTCATGAATTGGACAACATCCCTCTGAGCAAGCAGAGAGATACTAAGTTGAGTTATGTAAGGCTTTCATAGAAAGGAGAGCGGGGCAAGGAAGTCATTAGCCAAAAATAGGAAAGGATTATCTTTCAGCCAGAACATGGCCTTTGGGGAAGAAGGGTACTATCATGCCATTTTTTTCTGGGGATAGAGAGGGTCCAGGTGACAGGTTATCTCATTGGTCCAACCAGAAAGTTCCAGACTGGTTGATTAAGATTATATTTCTGAGAGGAGTTGAAATTGCACTTAGGTAAAGAATTGAATCTAGGCTTGGTATTATGGGCTTTAGCACAGTGGCACTCTTTTGGGCCTATGGCTTCTCCTTTAACACTCCCAAGTCTAAACAAGTACTAAAATGTGGGACATGCTTTCTTCTCAGCTTATCCAAAGAACTAGCTGACCACAGTGAGCCATTTTCCCTATCAGACTCCATTGATCATTTTCACTTGTTTGCCTAATTTCTTTTTAAAGATCTCTGCTAAAACTTTTCCATATCTCTCTCTAATCTATAAAGGGAAAGCCTTATATCTCTGATGAGATTCCTGCAGATTTCTGAGATTGGAGCATTCTCCCTGTTGTCCATAGACTTTGTAGTTAAAATCTCCTTATCTAAGTTCTGATAATGCTTTTTTAAAAAATCAGTAGGTTTGTTGAGTATAACTGGTACACAAAGAACTTCACATATATAATGTATACAAATTAGCAAGTTTGGACTTACTCAAATACTCATGATAGCATCACCACAATCAAATTAACAGATATGTTCAACACTTCTCAAAGCTTTCTTGGGTACTTTTTTATTTTCTTGGATAAGAACACTTAACATGAGATCTACCTTATTAATTTTTTTTTAATGTACAATACAGTATTGTTAACTACGACACTATGTCCTACAGAAGGTCTCTAGAACTTATCGATCTGCCACAACTGCAACTTTATATCCACTGAACAATAAATTTCTATTTTCTCCACCCCCCACCCAGTCTTTGATATATGCTAATGAGAATGTTGGAAAACTGGAACCCTTGTATACTACTGATGAGAACGCAAAATGGTGCAGCTATTTTAGAAAGAAGTGGAGGTTTCTTGAAAAAAATTATACCTAGAACTGCCATATAGCACAGCAATCTACTTCTGGGAAACTATGTTAATTGCAGCACTATTCACAATTGCCAGGATATGTAAACAACCCAAATTTATATCATTAACAGATAAATGGATGAAGAAAATTTGGATAAAGAAAGCAATGGAATATCATTTAACTTTATTAAAGAAAATCTTGATATATGTAATAACATATATGTACCTGAAGGACAGTATGATGAATGAAATAAACCTGCCAGAGATAAAAATACTACATGATTCCACTTATCTGCTATATTGAAAATTGTCAAACTCAGAGAAGCAAAGAATACAATAGTCGCTGCTGATTTATTTTTATTTGACACAGTTGAAGATTGTTTTTGTTTTTCAGTAAAGATTTTTAAAAATCTACAAAATTTACATAGAAGGACTTTAAGTAACTATCAGAAACAACTGTCTTTGCACAACAATTTAAAAACATTCTGCAGGTGAGAATTTTCTGTATTTTGTGTTGCCCTTTTCCCATCATTATTTTACCTTAGTGCTAAGGCACAGGGATGTGACTAGGCTCCCATAATCAACATCACTCAGAAGATAATTAAATCACGAGGAAATGACACTAAGAAGTGGTTACTCAATGCA
Source organism: Furipterus horrens (assembly GCF_987537825.1). Lineage (NCBI taxonomy): Eukaryota > Metazoa > Chordata > Mammalia > Chiroptera > Furipteridae > Furipterus > Furipterus horrens. The sequence goes on from NW_028327182.1 coordinate 15,027,325, forward strand.
TTCTTTCTTAAGCGTCGTTTCTCCCTGGGAGCATAAGTGATGTAGGTCCTGGGAGTCACCAGAGCTCTGAGACTCTTCATGCTACAACATTGACCTCTGGGTAGCGAGTGGCAACAGAAGCACATTTGCTGGAGAAAAGTCCATTGCTTTAGTCAGACAGTATTCTGAGCTTCTAAAGCTGCAGTTTTTTGTCCTGGAAATTTTGTGAACTAAATTCTTTTAATAAATTTATATTCTGTTAAAACCAGGCAGGGGACCCTTCCACTAATTGCAACTAGGGACCCTAAGTGCACAGAGATGAAATCAATGCAGAGATGAAATAAATAAGTTGACCTTCAAAAATGTAACTAAATGACCTTCCTAAAGAATTAGTAGTTTTAATGGCTAGGACAGAATAAAAGTTAAAATTTAGAAAATAGAAAACTCTCGGAGGGGATAAGACTGAAGACATTTCTATGGTGGTGGGAGAGGAAGATCGACATTGATCAGCAAACGGGTGGACCAAGTATCCAGAACTGAAAAAATAATAAAAATGGGAAATAATCCTTGTTGGAAAAGATACATAAAGAAAGAAATTTATTGTGGGACCATCTATGTCAGATTGACTAGTAAGCTGTTGCTTTCTGATTTCATTTAAATCTGCTTTGCTTATGATGTAACAGAACCCACGGGCTGCCCTGATTGAAACAGAACCCATGGGCTGTTCAGTTATTAGGGACCTGATTGCCTGCCACCAGAAGCATAACTCTCAATATCAGAGTTTGGTGAAAAGAAAAAGAATTGTTTATTGAATAGTTACATAGATTTAGATTTTTTGCTGATTTCTGTTAAGTCTTATTTTCTTTAAAACACCCACAAACACATAGTTCTGCCTCCCCCTGCCAAACCAGGCTAGTTTTTGAAAAATCAGAGATACAGTCTTCCTACTTCCCAGACACAGTTCAGTTTTACCAGTAGTTCCCAATCATTCGAACCTGATTGGGGAGATTTTGCCTGTGTTGCGGTGCACTCCAGCTCTTAATGCGGAACCACATGGATTTCCCAGCCTCCTTGTAAGCTGCATGTTCTCTCCTTCCTTTCCAAGCCGCATGGAGATCCCCTGTCCTCCTTGAAAACCACGTAGATCCAGCCTCCTCTTCTCAAAACCGCATGGAGATCCTAGCTAAAATGTCTGCTGCCTATTTTTAACCCCCTGACTGCGTCCTCTGACTCAGTGGGTGTGGTAACCAGTTCTGACCATTCACAGAACCTTGCTCAGCCTCTGTATGCTCTTTCCGCACCATTCCATGGTCAAAACCCCTCCCATCTTCTTGTGGCCTTGGAAGAACCAAAGCCATTTGCATAACTGAGAAACTAAACTACTAGCCTTGGTCATGCAAAGGCATCTAAAAGCTGTTCCCTTTTCCCCATCCCCCAACCCGTAGGCTCTGGGGATTTTTGGGCACCCCCACTCTGTAATAATGCTATTGGTGCTATGTAAGTAATTACAAGTATTTATGATGAGTGTGACCATTTTTTGGAAAAATAATCAACATGTGTTCAAAATTATGGTGTAAGTGAATGCAACATTATCAAAATGTATTATTATATATGGAGTAAAACAGGTTGTCATGGAAAATGATCAGTTATAGGTTTTCATTTTTATAAATGGAAAAAACAGAAAAAGGATTCTAAACTATTGTGTATAATATTAAACTAGTGATGTTATTTTACTTTCTTTGTCTTCTTATTCTTTTTTGTTTCTTGACTTATTTTGTGAAATAATGCTCCTTTAGGCTACTTATGCTAATCTTCAGCACTAATTATTCAGAATACTTATCTGACAAATGCACACTCACATACCATTTGTCTCTCCACGTAGCAACTATTTTAATGGTAATAAACAGAAACACTTCCAGAAATAATTGACTTTTATTCTCTAATTATGTTTTATTCTCTCATTTTGTGGAAAAGATTTTTACTGATGCATGAAAAATATTTCAAGAGCAGGAGGCAGGTTTTAAATTACACTATTGTCCTCTGGCAAAGGTTTGGGTTTTGCTTTGTATCAAGACACTTGAATGATTTACTGTGTGAGGATGTTTGTTTCTTAGTAGTTGTATAGTTAATTCGCACATATATAAAATATTCACAGAGAATGATCATTATAGTAAAGTTCACCTAAAATGGCTCTTTTAAAACACCATGCTATTCATGTACACAGATGTTTTATGATGCTCCTTTCTCATGGCAAATACAAAGAATCTAAGAAAATAGCTAGGTACAATAATTCAAAATAAACTTCAAATGTTTGAAAACATACCTTTTTAGGAGATAATAAGCAGATAAATTGAAAGATGGAATAGTTATGGATATAATAATGGTATCTGGAGTCATTTGAATTAAAATAAAGTTTGTTTTCTCATGAGACGAGAACTAAGCTTTGTTAGAGAAACTTCCCCTTTTTTTAGGTTTTCCCTAAACTCCGTTTTGAATTTGAAGCAAATTTAAAATAAATGAATGGGTTATATAGATACTGATTTAACTGAATGTTGGCTACACAAAATAATTTCTATCTGTCTTCAAGTACATATTCCACTCTAAGTAAATATACTATCACTAAAATTTCTAACACTCTGTAACATAAATATGCAGCATATTTACTTATATAATTAAAATAACCTTACTGCTATATTAAGCATTTATATCTTAATATCAATGTATTAAAAATTATGTATGTTTTTCATACTGAAATTCCTAATTGAAATTTAGCTTAGTCTTCCTTTCATGCATCATTTCAACATACAAAAAAACTTAATGAATACCAGCTCAGTTTCAGGCAACGAGATTGTTATACAGAATAAAAGAGACAAAGAAACTGCTTTTGGGTTCATTCTGTCATGGACAAAGATGGACAAACATGTAAGGAAATAAGTAAGACAAGAATGATTTCTGTTTGTGATACATTCTATGAAGAAAATAAAAAGGGTGATGGTATAGCAGTAAGAAATAAATGTTTTGTTTTAATGATGTGATAAGTTATTTCTAAAGTACTGGCATATGAGCTGAGACCTAAATAAAGGCATATTTAAAATTCCTTGAAGAGGGTCCCAAATGGAGAAAATATCAAATGTAAATGACCTCGGGTGAGGGGGGGATAATAAAGATTCTGGAGAAAAACAAACTTGTATGGCCTTAATTAACAGGGTTAAAAAATTAACTGCAGAGATCCTCTTTAGTCCATATTTATATATTTTCTCATACAAACATCCCTCTGTCTCACCAATTTGATACACTTTAAATTATCTCTCCAGACCTAAGTAAGCTCTACGATAAAAATCTCAAGTATTTTAACCAACTCCCAAAGAAAGACACTATAACAACAGCTCCAACATCAGGGAAGTCATCACCTGGTTTTATTTTTCAAAGACCTGGCCCTGATATCCATTTCTTCCTTTCCTGGTGTCCTGTCTGTAGATATATGTTATAGCCTTTGAAATAAACTATAACGTTGTGGTCCATTATCACATCTTATATATAATAGTAAGGGGTAAAAGAATCAGGAAAAAGTATATTATTTAAAATGTGTACCTTTATATGGCACAATAAAAAATATAATGCAATTTAAGATTTCAATATTTTTGTTTCTAAGACTGACCACAAGGATGCTGTTCACATTTATTATTTCTCTTTCTGTACCACCCATTCTATGTTTTTGGCTGTGAGTTGCCCAGTAATGTGACTCAAATCTTATTCTTACAGAAACAGTGAAGTGTTTGTTGTTGTATTTTTTGGTCATGCTTGTGCATAGCTGTAGTAACACTTTATTATTTTGAAGCTTGTGGATGGGTACAAGAAGTGCTACAAAGAATCCCTCGGGTCCTGTATATAGTCCTAATTTCCATTGTACCTTTGTCCCTAGTTACCCTCAATAATCAAGATCAATTGCCCCAATAACACAGTGACCTATCTTTGCCTGTTTGCTCAGTAGCAGGAATCCCAGATAAACATCAATCATTCCAGATTGTAATTCAGAGGGGGCAGCAAATCCCTTCAATTCTGGCAGATTCCAGAATCACAGAGAAAAGAACAATCTCTCCCTCCAGGTGTCATTCAGTTTATTATGAGAAGCAGCATCTCAACTTCTATTTCTTTGTTTTCAAATTAGCTGCTCCAGGGAATTCATGAACGATCCTGGTGAGGTGAAAAATCCTACTGTCTTACCATGTCTATTGACTTATGATATCTTCAAATTTAGGAAAACACAGTATGTGAAGGTTTATGCTGTTACATCACCTAGAGATAATTTAAGTTGTAACAAGGAAATAGATTGGGGGCCAGTGTTATTGTTTAGTCTGTTTAATTTTGTTACTGTTTGCTTATTTAATTTGTACATATTTCTATGAGAGAATAGAAGAAGCCTATCTCTCATGCTTCAAAGAACAAAACATATATAATAGATCTGTTTTCTGTAATGGTTTTGAGTATAAAAGATGGAGACAGTTCTGTACATATATGTGAGGCAACAGTGGAAGCCTGTCTCTGATGCTTCAAATACAAAAGGCAAAATGCGATTGAATGATGTAGAGACAGGATAGTAAAAAACTAGGAATGTTCCTTGGCAAGTGAAATAGGGAAACTGAGCCATGTAGCTGAACACAATGGCAGAGCAATTTACAACCAGATGCAGATGGTCACCAAGGCAGAAGGCTCCAAATGCCTAGCAGGGGGCAAAACTGGGAAAACAAAGACCTCATTCCCCAGGGTAACCTCTTCTCCCCTGGCCTTTCTTCCCTGGAGACAGCATCTAGGCTTCAGTTAGATTTCAGGTCCTGGCCCAGAAAAGCAGCAAACCAGGTGGGCACCTCCAGGGCCAACTGCAATAACTAAAGACCCACTGCCCTGTCACTGACCAATGAGTGGAGATCGTGACCCTGAAAGGGCACACCTGGGGAACTATAAATATTCTGCTGAAACCTTACTCTGAGACCTCCCATAGAATTTCAGTCCGTAACAGAGATGCCAAATCATCAGTTTTAATTATTCATTACAATTTTGCTTGATGGATTAATAAGCATAGGTTTACATTCCTTAGACCCTGTCAGTTATACCATATATTTATCTTTCATTAATTGTTCATGTTATCAGATGTAGTACCCTAGCTAAGTCTGTCAAATCGATTCACTGACGGCATTTATTTCTACCAGTTCTCAACAGGATACCTTATTTCAAAAATGATAATTATTCACTATTTTCAATTTTCAGTAGAATTTCCTTGTCTTCTCAATATATTTATGAGATTTTAGAAATGAATAATTGATATGGATAAAAGTAGTTTATTAAATGAAATATTTTATTGAACATAGACTGTATACCTCACCAGCATTTTATTGTGACCTAATCTAATATTGCTCAAAAGAAAGAAAGATGTTTTTTAAGATAGATTAGTTTTAAGATAAACACAAGATATAGCAGAAGGTGGTTAAAATTTTGCTCAAATATTCAGTCCTTCAACAATGAGGCATTCAGTTCTAAACAGAATGCCATCTCGGAGAGTAAAGTGAAATGGTGCTGAGTCAGATCTGTATGCATCTGAATAAACATAGCAAGTTAAATTCCATAGGATTCTAAAGTCATTAAATACAGAAATAAAAGATTCTACTAGCTGCCACTTAATTGTTTTAAACATATTTGCATGTTGATGTGAAAAAAATATATCCCTAAATTAAATGCATATGTACATTTTCCCCTGAAAAATTCTGATAAAATCTAATAACGGAATAAACTAAAATGTGAGTAGATTAATATTATGAATAAAAGTTTTTTCATTACTTTTGTTTATAAAATGACAGTACTACTGAAATCATATATAGTAAAATAAGGAATAGTTTTCAAGAAGCCTCAAGTAATCTTTGTGTGCTTGGACGGAGTTTGAAATAAAAACTATGGAGATAATATTGAAGGCTGTGTTATACTGAATGACTCCCTATGCTATTTTATTATGTAGTAATAAATACTAGGGCCAATTATGATGATGATTACATGTAATTAATTTTGTATATAATTCAGCTTCCTCTATTTCCCAGTTAGATAACTGAGCTTTAGAATCAAAGCAGCCACTAAGAGCCAGTTATTGGTGAACAGAAATAATAGGGACTGTTCCATAATAAAAAATAAATAAATAAATAAATAAATACCAAAGAGTAGATAAGACATTGGTTAAATTTTCTTTTATAATAGAAGATTTGCTATATTAAATAAAACCTTCTATATACACTGAATAACCAATTCCTCTTAAAGTTTAATTGGACCTGAGAGGAGTGCAAGTATCATTATACATGAATCATTTTCATTCAAAAGAGGATCTGAGGGGGAAAATCAATTTCTATGGTATTCTTGAGAATTTTATAACTATTAACCTCAAAATAATGATTCATTCAGAGAGGTGAGAAAACAATGTTAATGCTCACATGGAATTTAAGCTAGTTTTACATCATAGTCATTGCATTTCTTTCTTCACATTTGATAGTTCTAAAGTATTTCTTATTTTAGAAGGAACTGAATATATTTTACTCTCCATTTCAAGGCTTTTATTCTTTATCACAACATAGCTTGGCAATTCAATCTTGAGATATTGCTTAGAAAAAGAATCACAGAAAAGGAAAGTGGAAATTATCCATTAAGTCAATTATTTAAATTTGGTCGTTAACCCAAAACCGTTTTGTTAAATTGAATAATAGTAAATTAACAAATTCATCCAAAATATCCATCAACTTTTATCCTAAAGGTTTTTCTACAAAGCTGCAATGAGCCCTGAAAAAGAGAATATTTAATAGAGATTCTCACATTACACTTAACTAGACAATTTTAAATGAAGTTGTCATAATAAACTTTTTTTTCTCTAACCAATGAAACCAGTCGATTCAGATTCAATTACTCAGGCTCTTTCACTTCAATTCATTCATTCTCAAAAACATGTTATTTAAAGCCTTTATCATGATGACGATATTAAGTTGCAATAAATGTGTTGGTTTTAAAATAGGGTAAAGTCAGCGCGGCCAATTTATACTTCAAAGTCACAAAAGCACATCTATATCTAAGCATGCCGCACTTAATGTAGGTCTTAAACTCAATGGTAAAATGTGGGATGCTTTTGATGCGTATTCAATAGATGACATATGCTAATTTAACTTATTTAAAAGATGCAACTTCGCATTTTCACAAAGCAGTTTAAAGTTTTGGTTTTTTTTCATAACACACATCGATGATAATGATAGCTATTACCTGCGTAGTTTGGGGGCTCCTCGCCCTGTTCAGTAGAGCAATTAAGCAAAAAAAAAAAAAAAAAAAAAAAAAAGAAAGAAAGAAAGAAAGGAAGAAAAGAAAAGAAAACTAATATGCCAAAATCTCTTTGGTACAATATTTTCCACAAACTTTCCAGTAAATGCACGTATGGCATCATAAACTATAATTATAATAAGCTTATTTATCTTTTATTGCTCAGTTATAGATGGGATCGTTCCACAAAAAGTGAAATATCACAAAAGTTGACATTAATTTCCTACTGAAAAATGGGCAAAGGAAGTTAATCTAACATCTATGCAATTTTAGATACTTTGTAATTATCATTCTTTTCTGGCCTGAAACTCTTTTTTTTTTTTTCTATTAGTATAGTTTTAAATAGAGATTAAAATTATAATAACATGGGCTGATGTTAAGAAAAAAAGATTACAGGCATATAAAGGAACTATAGTCTCCTCATGACCAATTGAGTTGCTAATGCAAAGAGGAAACAAATGCCTTTCGATATAAATTTCAGATATCATAAATGTTACAAACTTTCAATGAGTATAACATATGGCAATATGTGTTAATGAAAAGATTCTTTTAGTTTTCAGGTCAATGAAAAAAGTAGCAAATAATGTTATTGCAATTCACAGAATGCTTTGCTCAGCATTGTATTGCTATATTTTGGTCTGCCTAGTAAATGTGTTTCATTAACTTTGAAATAGCACACAATCCAAAAGTAGATCCTATAGCTCTGATTTTACCGCTGACTTCTTTTCAAGATTAATATGTCTCATTTAAAAAAGAGTGTTTTTGTATCATATTGAATATTAAGTTAAAAAAATTGACATATGTTAATATAAGATGGTGAATGTGACAGGGAACACCAACGTAAAATTTTTATTAGTTATACACCTGAAAATTTGTTTACTAAAAATTAAATAAAGTTTCTTTACTTAGAATAAAAAATAAAATTTGAGATACTTAGACATCCCTGAATTATTACCTATTGTTGATGCCTTTGCTTATAGGAAAATATTATGTACCAATGTTTTATTAAAAGAAACTAAGTTCTATTTTTGTTAATTAGTAGATAAAATATTAAGGTATGTTTTAAGAAAAAAACATGTTTTTATTACAATGTAGATCACATATTAGAATGTAAAAATATTAGTCACTTTACTAACTTTGAAGTTTATCTTAGGATATTATTTTTTAGAAATTACTAACATGTTAACAAATAAGTTTATTTTAGTATGTTGATTGTAGACAATGCACAGAAAATAAAAAGACAAAATGAATAGGAGCTATTAGTTTTTTTTTTACACTGAAGAGAATAGTTTTTATACCTGTGCTGATAAACTTGCAAAACAATGTAAATCATAGCATTTTTGAAAATTTAAATGATCAAAATTTATAAAGAGATGAAAGTAATACACATGAGTAGTACAATAATGCTTAAGAATAACATTAGCATAATAGTTTATCAAAATTATTTCTAAAACATTGACAAATTAATTTAATTTTAAAATAAAACCCCTCTCTTATACTGTAAAAATATTCCTGCGCTCTAAGAAGGTTAACACTCATTGTGCTTCTTTATCATTCATTTTTCTTCTTTCGTGACATTTATTTTTTCTGTCCTCTTTTCACAGATAGTTTGATGCATTTAATTACTTATTGATTTTTAGAATTATTTATATATTCTGAGTAAAAGTACTTATTCAGATATGTGACTCAAAAATATTTTTTCCCTTTCAGTGGCTTACCTGTATACTATTCTTAAAAAATGTATGAATAGTGGTTCTTATTTGATGAAGTCCAATTTTTCAAGAAATTTTTTATGAGTTCCACTTTTTGTTTTGTAGCTCAGATGTCTCTTTTTTAACTCAGTGTCACAAAGATTGTGTCCCATGATTTCCTTTAGAAACTTTATAGTTCATGGTGAAGTCTCTGCTACATTTAAATTAACATTTGTATATTTTGTAAAGAATGGATAGATATACATATTTGTGCATGTGAATATCCAATCTTTCTGATGCTATTAGTAGAAAAAAAATTCTTTCTCCACTGAGTTGCTTCTGTAATTTCTCAAAAACCAATTTAACATATATGCACCGGCCTATCTGTACGCTCCTTTCATTATGTTATTGGCCTATTTATTTATATGTCAATACCATATCATCCATTATTGAAGATTTAAAATTGATCTTGATATCACAATCATTCCTTCAACATGAATCTTCTTTTTCAAGTTGGTTTTGGCTGTCCTATGTTCTATGATATCATATAAAATTTTAAATAAACATGTTAATTTCCACCAAAAAACCCACATACTTTTATTGGAATGACTTTAAAACTGTAGGTTAAATTGGAGGTGAATTGATATATTAATAATATGGAATAGTTTCATTATAGACATAGTATATCTCTTAATTTATTTACAACCATTAATATTTAATAATTTTCAGAATAAAATTCTTGCATATCTCTTTCCAGATTCATCCTTAAATAGTTCATAGCTTGATGTTAAGTGAGTTTTAAAATTCCAGTATATGATTCTTCATTGACAGTTTATAAAATTTGCTTATAAAATTTGATTTTTGTATATTGAATTTATGAAGATGTAAACCTGCTGAACTCACTTTTTTGCTTATTTTTAAAGGTTTCATAAGATTTTCTCCAAAAATGATATTGTCATTTGACTATTAACATTTTCACTTCTTCCTTTATTGTTCGAGTGCCTTGATCCTGCCTAAACTATGTGCCATTCATTAATTTAATTGCTCAGTTCAAGAATCACATATAGTTGTTTCAGCGCTGTTAAATTAAAGCCATGTGGGAAATAACCTATCAACTAGGTTTTAATCTTTACATACAATTTCTTTTGCTTTTAGTCTCACGGACTCCACTTATTTTCAAATACCTGGTTACTACTTGCCTCCCACCACTCCTTTCAGTGACAATGCTACGTAGTGACAGCACTAAATGCAATGATGGATGCAGAGAAAATAGACTACTCATACTTTGTTGGTGAGAATGTAAAATGTGTCATCACTCTGGGAAACAATTTGGTAGTCATGCCACATATCAGTGATTGTGCTGTTGGGTGTTTGTCCCATAAATATGAATAATTTTATTCTCTCAACAACCTGTCCATGCATGTTGACAGAAGCTTCGTTTGTAATAGTCAAAAAGTGGAAATAACCCAGTTATCTTTTAATTAGTTGAATGGTTAAGCAACTAGGGCAAGTCCACACATACTATGGAATACTATTGAGCCAAAAATAAATAAATAAATAAGTCTGACATACAAAAATTTAGATAAATCATAACAAGATAATAATACTGAGTAGAAAAGGCAAAGGCAAATGTTATATTCTTTCCATATGATTCCATTTATATAAAAATATTGACCCTGGCTGCTGTGACTCAGTGGATTGAGTGTCGGCCTGTGACCCATGTGTCGATGGTTTGATTTCCAGTCCGGGCACATGACTAAGTTGCACGTCAGGTCCCCAGTTGGGGGAGTATGTGAGAGGCAACCACACAGTGATGTTTCTCTCCCTCTCTATCTCCTTTCCCTTCTCTCTAAAAATAAATAAATAAACAAAACAAACAAATAAATAAATTATTTTTTAAAAATTATTGAAATGACATAGTATAGATGTGTAAAACAGACTAGTGGTTTGTGGTTAACAGAATTTAGGAAGATAAAATGATGAAAGTAAGAATATTGTGTATGGTTATAAAAGCTATACAACAGGGATTCCTGTATGACAGAACTTCTGGGTCTTCATTGTGGTGGTGGATAAATGAACCTACAAATGTTATAAAATTACAGAAGACTACACACACACACACACACACACACACACACACACAAGAAGACACATGAATAGGGGAATCTAAATATAATAGGTAGACGGTATCAAAGTGAATATCATGATTGTGATTTTGTATTAGTTTTGCATGATGTTACCATTGGGGAAACAGGTTGAAGAGCATATGAGACAGTACTTGTTGCAACTACATGCCAATTTATACTTACCTTATAAAAATGTAATAAGAAATTCAGATGAAAAACTGCAAGAAAGAGAAAACTTCCTCTGAAAATGTACATCTTTGCAAGTGCTTTTCTCCCTAATAGATGAAAATATTTTACAAATTTTTAAGGAAAGAGTTCATATTTGACAGAAAAATGGCTAGCTGATATGAATAGACAGTTCATACACAGACACACAAACAAAAATCAATATTTTAAACCTATCAGAATTTTTAAGCTAATTTGTAACTAAATGAATAAAAAATATTAAAAACATAAAATTTTAAATAACATGGTTGAGTGTTGTTGTATTTGAAATGTGTAGAAGACCATAGTCAATATCTGAAAAATAAAATCATTTTAAGTGCATGTTGAAATTAACAAGCACCACTAAAATGCACACAGCCACCAATATCAAAGGTTTGAAATCCCTTGGGATTGTGTTCTCTAAATTTGTCAAATCAAGCTAGAATGCAACATTAGAAAGCTAACTTGGAAATCTCCAAATGTTCTGAAATAGACTACACAAAACTTTTTAACCTATGAGTCAAAGAAGAAACCAAATATGACTGAGAAAATGTTTTCAGTGGAATTATGGAAATCAGCATGTTAAATTCTGTGGGATTATAGATAAAACATAGCTAGGAGATTTTTAAAAAAATAACAATGAGTGGGAACCAATCAAGTTTTATTTATTTATAAAATAGATAAATTGTGCAATATCCATACAATGGAAATGAATGAAAAAGTTATATATACATTATCATGAGTAAATATTGTAGACATAATACTGAGTAGAAGAAAAGCCATATATACCATAACACTAGTGCTATTATATTCCACATATGTTAAATGCAAAATAGGAAAAAAAATAATCTTTGATGGCTTAAGTGAGAATAGTGATCCTCCTAAGGATGAGCTTCCCAAGGGTGTATTCAGGGAGCCTTCTAGGTTGCTGGAAGTCCTTATATCTTAACAAGGGTAGTGTTCACATGGTGAGCATATGTGAAAATTGATGCTTACACATGCGAAAATTCAAAAAGCTCTACACTTAAGATTTATATATTTTACTATCTGTAAATTCTGCCTAAATAAAAGGTAAAGCAAACTATTCTGTCATACAATATAGTACTAGTCAACCACGTGACAAAATGAACTATTGCTGACTTTTGGTAAGACTAAGAAAAGAGTAAGTCTGATATATTATTCCTGGGAGTGTATAATGGCACAAACTTCCCGGAGGGCAGTATATATCAAAATGACATGTGTATATATAGTTTCTTCCAGTATTATTAATGTCTGGGGATTTATCTAATGGGTATTATTGTACATGTGAAATGATACATGTACTAGTTTATTCATTTTATCTTTGAAGCAGCAAATTATTGTCAGTGACCCAAATCTCTAGCAATGAAAAACTGGTTAAATAAATCATGGTATATCCACAAAAGTAATAATATGCCCTGCAAAATAAAAAGAATGAGGGAACGTTATGAAAAGTACTGAATTTCCTCTAAGCTAAACTGGTAGGAAAATAAAAACACCTAGGTGGGAAATAAGTGAAGAAAAGGATTTATTTATGTATTTGCTTCCACAAACAATAACAAGTCAAGCCTTACTACATAAATAACCATACACTCATTTTTATTGTATTGCTTAGTTTATCACTCATTTTATTGGAGGGTTCTATCTAGTAATCATTGCAGAGGTAGGTACAGATGATCAAACACAAAGTGAAAATAAAAAGACTTTTGTTTTTTACACAAACATGTACAAAAATGAAAAGAAAAAAGAGAAACTCCCATCCTTACAATAAAAAAAAAAAAAAAAAAAACTACGTGGGCCTAAAATTAATTACTATGTTGGTGAAATTCATCAGAGTGAGCTCACAAGACAGACAGTCATCCCCAAGTCTGGAGAGAGAGAGAGAGAGACACTGGCAGGTAGACAGATGAACGAAGCATTTGTTTTCATGGGCAGAAGACTCTTAGACTTCCTATAAACCTATAAGGTCCTTAAACTAGAAATGATGGGATTGCTGGAGTCTGAGTGTAAGCTAGACCCAGAGAATCAAAAGTTCCTTTCAGAAAAATTGTGCAAAGGGAAATTCAGAAAGAAGGCCCTTTTGAGTAATTTACAAAGTTTGAGCAACTCAGATTTGCTGAGTTAAATCATTCCTACACACGTGCTGACCAAATAACTCAGCTATCTTGCTGTTATGCATTTATCAAAATGCTTTTTAAAATTATGTTCACACAAAAATCTGCATGTGAATGCTTAGAGAAGTTTTGTTACAAATCATCAAAAACCAAGATATTTTTGTTTAAATGCCCTTGGGTGGGTGGATGATAGAACTGTAGTGCATCCATAAAATAAAATGCTATCAATTGATAAAATACGACAAAAATTAGGTGGATTTTTTTACGTGAAATGAAATAGACTTAAAATGTTATACATTGTATGATTCCATTTGCCTGATATCCTAGAAGTAAAAATCATTAGCAGAAAACAGATACATATGGGAATGAAGAGTTAACTACAAAGAGGTCACCCAGGGTTTTTCTTAGTTATAAAGCATGTTACATGGATGCTATATACTTACTTCATATGTTTGCCAAAACTCACACAGGATGAACTTTGGTGAATATAGTTAAAACAACAATAACAACAATAAATCTACTGGATATTGGGATATCCCAGAAAAGGATGGAAACAGTGAAAAATAATCAAACAATAGCCCTGGCCAGTGTGGCTCAGTTGGTTGGAGCATAGTCCCATAAATGAAAGGTGAAGGTTCGATTCCCAGTAAAGGCAAAGATTGTAGGTTTGATCCATTATCTAGGCACCTATGATCCCGGTCTAGTGGGAGAAGCAACAAACTGATTCTTTTCTATCCCTTCCTTTCCCACTAATAAAAAGCAATAATAATCAAACAACAAATGCATGACATAACCTCACTGAAAGGGATGGAAGAAAATGGAGCTGACCTAATGCTAAGAACAAAATTTTGTGTCCCAAAATTCTTTATGCTGAACCCCTAATTACCAGAATGATAATATTTGGATCTGGGGCCATTAAGAGATAATTAAGTTTAGCTGAGGTTGTGAGGGTAGAGCCCCCATGAGAGGATTAGTGTCCTTATAAGAAGGGACGAAATAGATAGTATTCCTAAATGTGTACGCCTTTGTCAGTTAGTCATAGGCATGTCCCTGCTGTTAGATGTGATAAAGCTTGAAATTGTTTTTGAATAAAACAAACAAAAAATGTTTTTATCTTCAAATATATCTACAAAATTTTAATTTTCAATATGCTGAAAAATAGTTTCTTAAGGATGATCATTAAATAAAGACAATAAATAATTAGTGCAATATTATAGAGTCTACTTTGGGTACTCCTTTAGATCTTTCTTACATTTGGAAATCTGAGTTTTTGGTCAGTGTAGAAATCTTGTGGTATCATTCTCCCTTACCCTGGTTTTATTTTTGGTAATAAATATGAATAATAAATTTAATTATTTAAGTTATCTAAATCAAAATTATTATTTTTATTTTTATAAAGTTTAAATTAGGTTTGAAAATTTAACAAGGGCTGAAATATATTCTAGATTAAAGAAAATACAGTATCCAAAATAATTAATAAAAAATTGACAAAGTACCCCCTTGCTTACATTATTCTGTAGTACTCTAACTAAAATAATAATCATTTCCATTTAAGGGCTTCTGTTTGAATCGTATTTTGAATAAAAATAATTCTTAATCAGTTTTTCATATTTGACCTGTTCATTACAAAAAGAATAATAGAGAGTCACGGCAGAATAGTTATCTTCTGGGAAAAAATCAATTGCAAAAGATTGAAAAATAATGTTAAGCTGTTAATTGGGTCGTGTTGTAAATAGCACATGGTAAGGGAGATAAGCAATGCTTAATAGGCTATCAGTACTCAAAACTAACATACCTCAATGATCCCTGTTAGCCCACTGCTTTTACCACTCCTAATGGTATTTGCAATATTTTCTAAACTGGCATGTTTTCTCTAATATAATTTCATTGAAATGCAGAAAATATTATGACTGAAAAATTTTGTGATAAGGTAGTAAAAAGTAAGTGTTCCTAATAAAGTGAAATTTTTAATGGAATCTTTGGGAGATGCCTTTTTTTTTACCTACAAGAAGAGAATGGAAATTATAATTTTATGAATAACATTAGCTAAGATATATGATAACTAAGGAAAATACTATTACTATTTCCTGTATATTTTTAACATTAAAATATATTTATTCTTTTATATACATTTGAACACATGCACACACACAATTCAGGTTGTACCATGAATTCTTTTAAATACATATTTCTTAAGAATCCTTTACTAGTAGTAGTAATGGAGTATATCTTTCAGCAGTAAAGGACGTGGTTAATAAAATGGATAAAACCCCTCTTTTCATGCACTTACATTTTCATGAAAGGGGAAGTAAATCCATGAAATAATAAATTATAAGTGAGGAAATGGAGTAAAAGAGTGCATTAAGGTCAATAAGATTTTTTTTTCTTTCCCTAGAAAGTTGCTAACAAGAAGAGAATGAATTTCTTCCCAAGCTTTGGATAAAAAATCTTAATGATTGATTTTGTTTTACCTCCTTTAGGTCACGTGCTTAACCCTTGGACCAGTTTCGACTTGCCCTGTGCCCAGGGAACGCAGGGAGACTGGATTGTCAGTTCGCACTATCTCTACCTCAGAAGATAGGTTTTGTTCTGTTTTTTTTTTTTTTTTAATATAATTTTCCTCAAACAAAAGGTATTATATATATTTTGTTACATCTAATTTTTTTGCTTGCTGATTTAATTCCATTGAAAAATATTTTGTAATGTCTTTGTTTTTCTGCAGATTTACTTTTTCTTTTTGTATAGTTTTTCTTAACTTTTATAGTTCTTTTCATTGTGATATTTAATTTAAAAAAATTAAACTTATAGATAGGTTTATGGTTTGTTTCTGTACAATGTTAATTATTTTCTAATATTAATTCTTTTTAATTATAGGGTGACTTTTTTGGTTACAAGAGAAATTAATTGCATTAGCGACCTGGAATCATCTGCCCTCTCTGTGTCTTTTGTCACCTTAGCTGTGTTCTTCTCCTCTACTCTAGAATATTTATAACTTGCTCTTTTCCCCTCTTGTTCCTTCAGTCTGCAGTTATGTTCTCCCAACATACTAGTTTCCTAGCACTGCCATAACAAAATGCCACAAGCCGGTGGCTCACCACAACAAAAATGTTTCGTCTCAGTTCTGGAAGCTGAAGTTCAAAAATCATGGTGTCACCAGGCCCTGGCTCTCTCTAACGCTGGAGGGGAACATTCTTCCTTGCATTTTCTAGCTTAGAGCCATTTGCCAACAATTGTGGTTCCTTGGCTTGTAACTGCAGCATTTTAATCTCTGTCTCCATTGTCACATGGCATTCTTGCCCTTGGTCCCTCTCTCCTGTCCTTCTAAAGACACTCATCATATTGGATGAGGCCCCAACCTAATGATCTCATCTGCATTTGATTACATCAGCAAAGACCTTATTTTTAAGTAAGGTCATGTTCACAGGTACCAAGGGTTAGAATTTCAACATGTCTTTTGTGAGGGACACAATTCAACCCATAACACCCAACTGTGGACATCATTTTTTCTTCTGTATCTTCAGTCTCTACTTAAATATTATTTCATCAGATTGGTCACTCCTAATGATCCATTTTAAAGTTACTACCCTTTGTATTCTATGCCTGCAGCCTTGTCTAGTTTTCAGGATATTTATGCTCAACTGACAAAATGTATTCCTGATTCTGCTTATTTAACTATTTCCTATTTGTATGCACTAAATAGTGTCTCATGGAGATGAAATGTTGTCAATATCATTGACTGTCTTGTCCCCAGCAACCTGAGCAGTCCTGGAAACACTAGGTGTTTAGGAAATATTTATGGAATTTCTGAGTAAATAAAACCAAAGTAAGAAGAACTTGGTTACAGATTTAATCAAATGCCTCATTGCATTTTCGATCCTATCTTCATAATAAAGTTCTATGAATCAAGGCTTAATTCAGTAATAGTTTTTTTTTAAAGGCACTATTTTAGTAACTGAACTATTATGTTGAATAATGTTAAGACAATTTCAGTAGGTCTTTTTCATTAGGAGAAAAGTTCAGAAATTTTTTTTCAAGAATTCTTTTGTACATGAACTAGTTTATCATTCCAACTAATTGTTAGTCTCATGGGTTTGTTTTATATAATACTATTTTCAGCATCTCTTAATTTACTCTTTTGAATTTTTATTTTTATTTTTTGACCTATTGGCTTTTTCTTTTTGGGACACTGTGTACAATTCTACCTTAATCCATGTTTCCATTCTGCATAATGTTCAGATGTGATGATAAATGCCAAGTGCTTTGGCAAACGCAGAGCAGATACACTTGACATAGCGTGGACTGTATTTTATTTGTTATATGGTTCTCTCTCTAAAATAAAATTAAAATGTTGGACCAAAAGGTGTTGTTAATTAAAAGTCAAACAACATATCTGTAGTCCATTTAAGTCATTTATCATTTAGACATACTTATAAACTGTGGACATTAGAGAACTTATTTGTAAGTGGGTGGTGCAGTCAGTGAGCAAATATGAGTTAGGCTCATAATTTCACGTGTTATTTGCGCCTTGTATAAATACTTAACTCATTGAAATAAGTGGCTTTTTTATTACTTCTTTTTCTCCTATACTTTTTTTCCCCCAGTGTACAATCCTATACCAATACATTCCTCAAAAGAGGGATTAATCAAGTCTACTGCAGGTGTCAAGACTAACTGTCCTTTTTCCTCATTAATTTTATATGAACTCTAAAATATGTTTAATTGTCAAACTGATTCTGTAATTTATTAGGAATTTTATATTTTCCTTACTTGTTATGTGCAGAATTAGTTTAATTATTTGTTAATCACTATGTGTGTAACAAAATTTCATGAAAAATAACAGATTAAAATTCTCATACATATATATATGATGCATATATATGAATACCTTTGATTTGAAACATATGTATACAGATGTATATATTTCCAAGAAAAGCTATTCTATTTTATTCAATTTCTCGAATTAATAGACAACATTAAATGAGTGTGCAAACTGGGATTTCTTTTTTCTCGCCCAAACAATGCTGGCATATGGCAATAGTGTTTATAATTCACATTTCTGGGGTCATCTAGAAGTCAGCAAGGCAGCTTTGCTGACCTCATCTGGTTAGTTTACATACCGGGATTTGACCAGCTGTCCACTTATTTAAGATGTCCTTAGTTGGGACCACTGAAGCAAGTTATTCTGGACCACATATCTTATCTGTTAGCAGAATAACCTGGAATTTCTTATGACAATGGCAGAGGTGAAGAAAAGGGCAAGTTCAATTGTATGTGTGCTTCTATAAGTCTTTCTTTTTATCACATTGCTAAAAATCCATCGGCTAAAGTAAGTTACATGCTCAAGGCAACTATCAGAGTGGGAGGGTATTTCAAAGCCATATGGCAAGAGCAGTGTTGAAGAATTTGGGTCATTTTTGTGATCTTCTTTAACACATTTGTCCCACATAACTTACTGATGACTGTTGTTTGATAGATAGTATCAACAAGGTCATGGATTTCTGACAAAACTGATTATTTAGATGACATAAGAAAGAGTTTTTCTGTTCTTTTCTTCTTTAGTTTATTTTTTAATTATTTATTTTGCCTTGTGTTTTGTCTTTCCATTATGAAGGGGATAATATTTGTAGATATGTCAAAATATATTTAAACTCATTAACATTTTGAAAGTATAATTATTAGGCTGGCTACAAGATCTTATTTAATACATTAATAAGAAAGACTTTCTAATAAAATATATTTGACGAACTATATTAGAACATAATTTGTTTACTTGGCAATTTTATAAATTTATACAATTCAAAATAGTACATCGAAAATAGATCCATGATTTAATCAATTTTAAAAGTAGATTTATGGATCAATGAAAATGAAGAAGCTGAATACTATACATAGTTTGAGTTCAACAGGTTACCAATTTTATCTTTATTTCCTTCTTTGTAAAGTTCAAAAAAGTACTTTATTACATCATGTGCCATCAAGGTATTCTATATTTAACTAAAATAAATGAATCCTGGTTCTATAAGTGTTTCTTTTTCTCATATGTTTACCTTAATAATTGACCATTAAATACAAAATTTTAATAAAGTAATAATAATAGGCATCTTAAATGTGTCAGTTTCTATTTTTAATGTTTCCACTTATTTAATAAGCATTTTGTTGAGCATCTTTACTAGAGCCAAGCACTAAATTATAAGTTAGAGATAACATGATAATCTTGGTATCTTTATTTAACAATTTAGCGGTTGAAAATGATAGCAGATGCACAGTTAAAATATTGCTTTACACATGCTAAAATAAACAGACATGACCTCGGAATGCTAGAAGGAGTACTCAACTAATCATGATGTAAATGGAGAAAGATGGAAGTCAATCAAGAATTTTATGCTCCTATGAATTTGTGCATGTTATTTCTTTGGTCTATGACAACATTCTCTACTATCCATTAAGGAGATACTAATTATTAACACTTAGTTTCGATGTCTTCTGTGATTCCTCCTTGCAATCTCTGAAGTTTTTGTTCATTCTTCTGTTTATCAAATCACTTATTCATCCATGTTAACTTTAATGCATAAATATGAAGGAAGTCTGTGGGGTTAAGGACTTAAGTTTTTCTTGTTTGTGATTTTGATGCTAACTCAGTAACTGATACATGCTTAGCAGTAATGAGAAGCTGAGGAGTTGGAGCCAAGCTGCAAGAATTTGAATATTAGCCTCATCACTTGCTAAATCTGTAACAGTAGATAAGACTTAGTTTGTACTTTGTAAGAAAGGATTTTGTAATATCCGCATTCTACAGTGTTCTATGGACATATAAATTGCTTAACATATTACCTGTACAGAGCAAGTGGTAGTTAGCTAGTACTAGCACATAAGATCAGTACCATTTCTTACGAATGTGTGTGAAGTTGATCTGTAAGTGGCAAAAAAAAAAAAAAAAAAGAAGAAGAAGAATAAAACCTTGATTATAAAATTCTGTATTTCCTAGGGTTAAGAAAAAATGAATTATAACTTAATAGTGTAGGTGTTTAGAAAATAATACAGTTTTGGGTTTCAATGATATTTCTAAGGGATATATTAATTGTGACACATATTGAGTAATTGATCTTGACTCTGAAATCTTTACTACAATCTTGCAATATTCCTTACTAAGCAAATGGATGTGTGAATTAATTAACATAATGGCAATACACAATATAAGTATTTGAAATATGTTTTATTTCAAGATTTGTTATTTTTTGTATAATTAGTTAGTTGACGTGAGGAATCAAAATGATAATCACATACATCTGTAGCTTAACATTTTCTTTTTCTCTGTTGTTAACTAACATCTGCTACAAGTTACAAATTATAATACCCAAAATTATTTTTCATACTATATTTTTACAAAATTTATAAATATTATTTTTGTTACGTAAATAATTTGCATTAAATGTTCAGCAGATAAGCTGCATATTTAAAATAAAACATGCATTATACTATGTAGGATATTTGCTATTATTTAAATGGTCTAGAAATACATGCAGGTTTTGTACTATTTCAATAGTACAATGATTCTAAATCTTTTTTATGTGCATACATTTAATAAACAATACTGAAATGAGATTATATTATATCCTTAATGTTAATATTTATCTTAAATACACAGTGTTCAGGGTTTACATGAAGATTAAAAACAGTGAAAAGGCATATGGATTAAGTCAAAGTTTTAAACATCCTTATGGAAATAATATTGTTCTGATTTTAAAATATTATGAAAACATTTCCACTGGTTTTATAGACCAACTAAATTGTCTTATACTTATTTTAATACTTTCTGAAATTCCACGTATTGTTGACTTATGGACATCTAAACTCAATATAATGAAGGTAAATTCATAAACATATTACTTTAGAAAATATTTAAAAAGACAGAAAAATAGCCTTTGAATTTAATTTTACTCATTTTGAATTAAATCCAAACGAAATGATCTCATGTCTTAAGATAGGACTAATGTCTCTTAACCAGGCAAATTAGAAGTGCCCTGGCACGTGTAGTACTAAAAACCTGATTATTTCAACAAGACTGTGTGTATGCCTTTCCTATCTCTACTCTTAAAGCCAAATTGCCTGGGAATCTAAAAACGACCCTCAAAAAACTGCTGTACTTGTAACTATGCTAGTTTTACCTTTTTGTACCAATTTTATTAATACACATTTTGACATTTTTTCTTTTAGAAACTTATTTGGAAAAGAATATTAGTATGCTTGGTACACAATGGAAATATAATTTAAAAGTGAATTTAAATTGAGCCTTTATTTAAAAAGCAATACCGTATTTTCTTTTCGGAAAATTACACTGTTAAGTGAGGACACCTCTGACCTACATGTCTTCAAATTTATATGTTGGAAAACTTTTCAATAGAAATTCCTTTTCTTGCTTGTGGATTGCTTTATTTGCTTTCAGAGTAGAGCTCTCTTTAGACAATGAGTCACAATCTAGTCAACAGAAGTTTGTATTATCTGTCATGTTATTCTAGAAAGTTCCCTTTCCCATTTGAAAAATAGAGCTAATTCCGCTCACCCAGAATCTTGGCAGCTATGACTAGCAAAGTGAGGTATGAGCTATGAGAATTCCCAGGTCTAGTTATGAAAGCAGAATTAGCTTTGACCTTTCTTACTGGAAAGCTGACTTACAAGGCAGAAAAAAGCAAACTTGTTCTGTGTAAAGGGTCAGATAATAAATATTTTAGATTTTGCAGATATGTGAGCTCTGTTGCAACTATTCAACTCTCTGTTGCAGTGGTAAAATATCCATAGATAATACGTAAATGATTCAGCTTGGCTGTGTCCCACTTAGACGTTATAAGAAACAGAAAGGCGTCCAGATTTGGCTCTTGGTTGCCAGATTTAGTAAATAAAAATACAGGACTCCCAGTTAAATTTCAATGTCCGATAAACAACAAATACCTTTCAAAATGTAACTTGGTCCCAAGAATTGTTCAGGATGTATTTCTACAAAAAGCTTATTCATGTTTATCTAAAATTCACATTTCACTGAGAGCCTTAGTTTGTCTGGTAATCCTACCTGAGCTGTAATTTGCTGCCTTGTGAAGTAAGTAATCTCACACAGGAGAAGTGATTCTGCTGTGAGGAATTCCAAAACAGCAAAGAGGAGAAAATGCATGGAGTAGGACTGAGACAACAGCAAGGGAGAGATATGTCCATCTTGTGCTTATTTATTCCACCTGACTCCTGTCATTTCAGCTCCAGCCACCAGCTGAATAACTACATAGGAGTTCCTGAGCCAGAAATCTAGATGAATCCTTGCTTAAATTCTGACATGCAAGCTCATGAGAAATAAGAAAATGATGGCTGTAATAATGTCTCTAAATACTGTGTGCTTTCATAGGCAGTGATGTTCACTGGCATATCCCTGCTACACATTTCTAGTTCTTTTTGTTTGTTTGTTTGTTTGTTTCAACATTTTCCCACTTTTTCCTATCTGCATCTGGAGTTCCAAGTTGCATGTTTGACATGAGTTTTTTTTTTGTTTGTTTGTTTTTGTTTTTGTTTTTTTTTATAACTTTACTTGAAACAACAATCAGGAAAGTCTGCTCATAGCAGAAATATTTTTATATCAACTCAGTCACTACATCTTAATTTTCTGATTAATTGCCAAAACAGGTAAAACAGTGGCATTATATAGAAACCTATTGATTCCATATTTAGATTTAGCCCTGGGCTTGTATATCTCTTTCTTTCTCCTAGTTAGGAAAGTGTTCTGTCATTATTTTTCCAAGTAGGTTTTTAATTTCTTGCTCTCTCCTCTTTCTGTCACCCCCTTGATGGCAATGTTGGTATGCCTGAAGTTGTCCCAGAGGCTCCTCACGCTACTCTCATATTTATGGATTCTTTTTTTCTTTTTGCAGTTCTGATTGAATGTTTCTTTGTTTCTTTGTATTCAAAATTGTTGATATGATTTTTGGCTTTATCTACGCTAATATCGATTTCCTGTATATTATTCTTCATTTAAGTTGGTGTATTCTTCATTTCTGACTGGTCCTTTTTTATGCTGTTGAAATTCTCAGTAAGTTCATTGAACATCCTTATAATCAGTGTTTTGAACTCTGCATCTAGTAGATTGCTTGTCTCCATTTTGTTGAATTTTTTATATTTATTTATTTTATTTTTTATTTTTGTAGAGTTTTATTCTGTTCTTTTATTCAGGACGTGTTTCTTTTTCTCCTCACTTAGGCAGCCTCCCCGTGTTTGTTTCTATGTATTAGGTAGAGCTGCTATATCTCCCAGGTTTGGTAGCATGGCCTAATATAGTCGATGTTCTGTAAGGTTCAGTGGCACAGCCTCCCGCTCACTCAAGCTTGGCACTCAAGTTTCAACCACTGTGTGGCTGTGTATACCCTCCTCTTGTAGGTGAGCCTTAATTGTTGTCGGTACATCAATGGGAAGATTTAACCCATATCCCAACCACTACAAAAGTTACTGGACAGGGTCTGCACCCAGAGTGGTTCTGCATTAGTCTTGCCAATTGTGTGTGGGTTCTTGGCTTCATGCAGGAAAGATTTCATAGCATAAGTTCAGGTGATTTTGAGAATATGTTTATTAAAGTTGGGGACAGTGAAACAAGGAAGGACTTGGGGTAGAAAATGTAACAGGAGAGAGCCTAGGCAGGACTTCTTTGGCTCACTGAGAAGTAAAAGTCACATTAAAGAATTAAGCCAAGGTGGGGTTGCTGTCAGCTCACTGAAAAGTTAGAGAAAAGGGGGCCTTGAGACAGAGGTCGTTGCTTGCTGCTCCCCTGGTTGCAATTCTCCTGGGATCCTTTAGAATTTAAGAGAAAGAGCATAAAGGCAAGGCATGGGCATGTTCTAGTTAGAGCATGCACCATGGTTCTTTTGTCTTGAGGCATTCTTTAGCCAGTGGGAATCCTAGGGAAGTTTTCAGGGGAGGGTCTTAACAGAACAGTCATTAGCTTTCCAGGTGTGTCCTTTGATATGATGACTTATCAAAATATGTATAGATGAGTCAGGATTATTTTCTGGTTAATTTTATTTTCAAATAACATCATCAGAGAGGGACCAGAACTGAGGTCAGTCTGCCCCAGGCTGACCTGGAATATGTAAACCATTTGTTTCTCTGTCCTTGATTAGGAAAGAGAAAAACATATGATTTATTAGTTGGCTGTAAATTGCTCAAATTGTTTGGCCTTGTTTACATATTTTGTCTCAGTTTATCTTATTCCACTTGTAAAGGAATTTCCTTAGCTTTTCACTATCTTGCCTCACAAGAACGGGCTGCATCCACCAACCACTGACATCTGACCACTGTGGAGGATCAGCTGTGCAGGGACCCACCCCACAGAGCAGGACTTACTTCAGCTGGACTCTGGTGCCCCTTAAGTCTACCCCTTGAGTGTGTCACTTTGGAGGTGGTTTGATCGTGGTGCTTTGATGTGGTGTAAATCTATCCATTGAGTGCATTGACTCTGGGGTCCCCCCAAAGATACCTGCCAAGTTTAGCTTCCACCTGTGTTCTTCCCAGAGCCACCCAAAATGAGCTACAATTTGCAGATGACTACTACTTGGGCCGGGTTTGGAGGCGCCCAAGTGAGGCCAAGCTGAACACTAAGGCCAGCTGCTGTCATTGCTGAAGCTGGGGTCACTTAGCAAGAGGCATGAGGCATGCTGAGGGCAGATGCCTTTTGTTTGAGAGAATTTAAGAAAACCTGAAGCATAAACCAAAATGGAAAATCCACTGGAAACCAGCTTATGTGGGCCTGAAGGTTGGGTGGGGCTAAACTTCAGCGAATCACCAGGACTGAGCAAACAGTGTGAGCCAGGCTGATGGAGTCTCATATATGTTACCATTCTGCCTACTTTGTGCTTAGAGCAGGGAGCAGGCTCATTAAAAGAACAATGACCTCTGCCAGCACTTCTGTCAGGAAGAAAGCTGTGCCTCCAGCCCTTGTCCTGGTGCTAGAAAATTCTGTTTCTCCCCGTATGTGTCTAGTGCCTTCCAAGCTGCTGTTCCAGTACTGAAACTAAGAGGTAATCAGTTGGAACAAGTCCATGCAGATACCCATTAAGAGGAACTGCTTGGGACTCCAGACCTCCCTGTGCCTCAATCCCTGATTTTTTTTTTTTTTTTTTTTTTGCAGTCAGAGTCATATGGACTTCTCTTCCTGGCACTGGAACCCTGGGTTGGGGGAGTGTGGTATGAAGCTGGGACCCCTCACTCCACAGGGTAGACCTCTGCTGCAGAGCTATCCCTCCAAATTTTTATTTACCACATAGGGTGTGGGACCAACCCATTCCACATTTCCACCCTTCCTACCAGTCTTGATGTAGCTTCTTTAATTCTCTAGTTGTAAAACTTTCATGCAGGCAGATTTCAGGTAGGTCAGAATGATGATTGTTCTGCAGTTTAGTTATAATTTTTGCAAAGAATTTTTATGAGTTAGTTTGAGTCAAACCTTTCAAATGCTCTCTAGAACTTTTTCTTTAATTATTGGCTTGATTTCCATTCACAGCTATACACACACAAATAGGAATGTCATGAAAACTTTTCATTAATTTTTGAGCATACAGTAGTGGCTGCAGGACCCACTTCTATAAAGAATATAATAATAATAGTTTTTGTTTATTTTATATTTACATAAAGGTACTGTATAAACTTTAACAGTAGATAAATTGAAAGAATTTACTTTGGGGAACTGATCTAAATTGTTGTTAACTATTTTCTATACCTCATTAGGTAGCTGCAAAATAATTTCCTGAAAGTTGGTAATGTCTGAATTTTGTCTGTTCATGTCTGTTTGTAACAGTGAGTTTAATGGAACAAATTGCAAGTCAAATAACTGATGGTTGATATCAATAAGGCTAGCTTAAAAAGTGCTTATAATATTTTTACCAATAATAATAAAATACTGTAATAATTCTGATATCACCCAGTTAATGAATACATGTATACCAGGTGGTAAGGTTATTTTACCACATCAAAACACTATCAAGAATAATTTACATTCTTTTTGACAATGGAGTTTTTAATTTAATGTAGTACAAGTTATTAAGTTATTAATATTCAGAGTTAAGCATAAGTCCAGTTGTAGACACATCTCAATATACATAATCAATATATTTGTGAAATAGAATGAATCATTGATAAATTTTATGTGGCTTGTGAATCAAATTTATTTGCACCCATGACCATTTCTCTATCCCGATGTTTGTGTGAGTGGCCTCATTATCTAAGTCAAAGGGCTATCTAGACCAAATTTATTTTTTGAATATTAAACCAATATTATAATCTTGGAATAAACACTACTTGCTTATATATTTTTCTTTCATGTGTTGGAGATTCTGTTTGATAACTCTTAGAAATTTTGATATTGTTCATGATATTTGCAATACTAGCTTAGTTTAAGGTTTATATTTCCATTCAATCATATATAATTTAGTTACTCTTTGATAACCGTTCATATTTTTTCTCTAGGTCTAGCCATGCAATTCAAATTAGGTGTTGGGCATCAATTCTTCCATGCCTCAAAAACCTAAATTAAAAGGGATTTTGTATCTTCCTCCCAAGCGGCTATTGCTTTCAGAATCTGAAATAATCTTTTATTCCTGGTGATATTTCTTAAAGCTATAATTTCTAGTACTCATTTTTTTTAAGACTGTATCAGCTCCCTTTTATTTATAAAGTCAAAAGTCTCTTAGATTCTCTTCTGAGTTTTGGCACAAAGTTCTCAGATCTTGTAAATCTGCCTGATATATATTCTGGAGCTATAATCTCTTTTTCTCTCTTTTCTTCTACTTACGTTGTTTCTCTAAAAACAAGAGGCTTAGCTACTATAAAGCAATTGTTATCTGCTGCATTAGGTAGACACTAATTGGCCCAATGCTGCTTAATTTTTAATTCAATAATTAATAACATGTTATAATTACTTACGGTTCTCATAGTGTTAATCCTGTTTACTTTGACCCTTTTTTTCTGATCCTATTTTTTTCAAATGTTTTCCTGATTTTATGATATTTCTTCCAAAAATGCTTGGCTTTTAAATATAATATTTTAGTACATTTTTATGAGACACTAAGGGTTCATTTCTAAGAAACTTCTTCCATCTGTCTTTTTATTAAAACAGACACTACATTTCTACATTTATTCCTAAGTATTTCCAGCACATTTAACAGCAGAGTAATACTCAAAGTCCCATTTCTACCATCAGTTTCTCTTGATCCTCTCTTATGGATATTCCATCTCACTGCCAACTAAGTGATTCTCTGAAACAGCAACCAAAGCCTGGGATTGAGATGTCTGCAGGTAGGAAGCAAATACCACTTAGCTGCATTGACTTTCTTCATTTTCTCTTTTCAACAAAGAATTCATCTGTTTTTCTGCTTTGAGTGCTGGTCACTCTCGGCTACTCAGTCTTGTAGCATTTGTGATGACTTTCCTGAGCAATTGGAATCACCCTGTGATCAGCTTGTGTTGGTCCACAGCCAGCTCAGCTCACACTCCAGAAAGACAAAAGGAGTTGAAGCCCCTTATCAATTTGGTTGACTTGGTTTATATGGTAAACACAATAGTCCTGGGAGCTTTGCATTTTACTAGTCTGCAGTTGGATTAGCAATATTGTGTTTGGCTGCCCCCAGTGTTATATAATTTATATATAACTTGTTTTATAAAACTTATGTTATAACAATTAATACATATTAAAATATCTTGGTACTGTCCAAACATATTTAATACTTGTCACTAACTCTGAGGTGAACACTTTTAAGAGACAATATCTTTTTACTAGTAAAAAAACACTTCTGGTTGTAAAGCTAATTTTAAGCAAAACAAAACCATTTATATTCATGCATTAAAGTTTAAAAGTAGTCATTCTTTACAGAGTTAATTTCACACTAAAGATATAGATAAGTAAATACACAGAGAAACAGATAGATATAAATAAATCCAGGTACTGCTAAATGGTCTAAATATTTAGAATATTGTGCAATGCAAATTGTAAAGTACATAGATGGAGACATTCTTAATTTTATCAATAATCAGGTAAATGCAAATAAAGATCAAATACACAACTTATTTTTAAAGGTCAAGCATAGTGAAAGATATAATATACTTATTTTTGTGTGTAATTAAAATTTGTTGCAAATTCTTCCTAAAACAAAATTATTTTCTTTAATGTTGAAAATTAAAAGTTATAGAGAAAGTATTGCGTGTGTGAATACTGAACATTTCTAAAATGTTTATAACAATGCTTAATGCTTTTGAAGTATGAAATACAAAGAGAGATCTGCACAATTCACAATTTTACAGCTCAGTGGATTACCACAGCATGATCACATCTTTGTAACTACAGCTGTCAAGCAATAAAAAAGTAATAGCGACTCAGAAGACCCCTCCTCCCCCGGGTCAACCACTACCCCTTCTCTCCTCCACAAAGGCAACCAACATCCTGATAACTGTCATTTCATTTTGTTTCTTTCTGAACTTTAAATAAATGGCATCACAGCACAAGTACTTTTCTATTTGCCTTATTACTGTCCAAATTAGGTATGTGAGATTCACTCTACTGTTTTACATAACTCTAATGCATTCATTTTTATTATGTAGTAGATGATTGCATGAATACAGTGATCTCACTTATCACAGATATTACATTCTAGACCTCCCTGCGATAGGTGAAAATCCGCAAAGTAGGAACCTTATATTTATTTTAGTATTTACTCTACAGTACCGTAAAATCCCGCCATATAGCGAAATTTCACGATAAATAATTAAATATAATATTTTTAAAAATCCCATGATACAGTGAGGCCACAATAAGTGAACCGTGATATAGAGAGGGACTACTGTATATCAATTTTATGTATTTTTCTGTTGATATACATTTAGGTTGTAGTAGCTATTATAAATGGACCACCTTATACCCTTATACTTTCTGTTGTACACATTTTTCTGATCTATTTAACCAGGAGAGGAATTTCTGCTAACTCAGAAATCCCTACTTACACTCCATTAATAAAATACATAATTACAGATTGCTCTACATTCTTGAAAACACCTGCTAATTAAAAAAATAATAATTTAGCTATTCTGGTAGGTACTATAAGTATCTCATTGTAGGTTAGATTTAAATTTGTATTGATTACTTGTAATTTGGACATATCTTCATATGTTTCTTTGCCATTTGGATAATTATTGAAACATGTCCAAATATTTTGATCATTTTTAAATTTTATGCGTCTTTTATAATTAATAGAATTATATATGAGTTGTATATAGGATACCTATGACAGATCTATGTATCACTATATTTTCTAAAAATTTCAGCCTTCTTAACTGTACTAAATATTTTTGAACAGATCTTAATTTTAATAAAATGTATTTTGTAATTTTTTTCTATTTTTTTAGAAAAATAATTTTATGTCCAATTTAAGAAATGTTAGCCTACACCAAGATTTTCCCGTTATCATCTAGAAGTTTTACTTTTATTTTCTTATTTACAGTTAGAACAATAGTTCCTAGTTTAAAGTGGCTAGTGAAATTTCTTAATCCATATTGTCAATGATGTAAAATTTAAATAAATATTCACTATATAAACAATAGTAAAGTAGTGAGGGGTACACAGAATATCTATGCATTATCTCCGCATTATTATTACTCACATAATGAAACTGATAGCAAACAAGTAGACTTCATTAAAGAAAGAGATATTGAAAGAAATTTCAAAGCATCACTTTTATAATAAGAAAATTTAAAGGCCTTGCAACATCTGGTTTCAGAATATGAATAATAAAGGGTAGGGTATTTAAAAAATTAAGTAGTATATAGTAATAAAAACAAAATGTGATAATATGCATCAGCATGGTTGGATTTCAAGAAAAAAGTATTAAGTAAATAAAATAACTTTTTAAAGGATATGTATTGTTTCATATCCCATATATCTAATTTAAAAATATGTAACCAAAATATTGTATAAGCATTCATAGATATGTGATAAGACTGTTGAGAAACCAAAACAAGAAATAAAAATAATTGAAAACAAAATAGTGCTTACCACAGGTGGGTGATGTCTTGGCAACTTAGAGGAGTACACAGGTACCTATAAAATATTGGCAATATTGTAATTCTTGTTTTGGATAGTGGAATAACAGATACTCATTATTTTTAAAATAAGTATATAAATGTATGAATTAATTACAAGTAATAAACAAAATAAAAGCTTATATATATATACATATTTATACAGTTAATAACAAACATTAAAGTTAATCAACATCTTTGTTTCAAATCCTAAATTTTAATTAAATCTACTATAAATATTTTAAATGAACAATTATTTAAACAAATGCATTTAGCAGTATAACATCAAACCTTGCAGTGGTTCATTATATATTCAAGTTTTAAACACTAAAATTTTCTCCATTGGTCTTTGCATACTGACTATTTTCAGGACTAAATCTTTAACCAGGGAAAAAATTACAGAGCCACTAAAACAGGATTACATAATCATTAGATAGCCTTTCAGTTTCCAATCTTTTCTAATACTCTCATATCTTTATTCTAAGCAACCTAATGTAAATTCATATATCTTCATATAAATATTTTTAAACTAGGGAATCATTAATATATATTAGATACATATCTAAAAATGTATTAATTGAATTTATAGGAAGCTATATTTGTATGCTTACTTCAGTGAATATTTTATTAAGATTTCTAAAATCCCCACTTTTATTTTGTCTTACAACACTAGTTTATAATCATGAATAAACATGATGTTTCATAAATCATCTGTAAATAAGAGTGATGTGTTAAATAGTGTAGGTTTCATAGTTCACAATTATTTCTGCATTTTTTGTTTAAGTACATTAAATTATTTTCAGTGCATATTCAATGTATTTTAATAATTTCCAAACAAGCATAGTGAGAAGTTTTAACTGTTTTATGTGTTTAATCTAGAAAGAAAAATATACTCAAATAGGATTTAATTAAATAGCAAGTATTTTAAGCCTTAGGAATAATGCTGTCTTGAAACTCTACTATTTTATCAGCCTGTGAGAGAAAAAATTTATATCAAAGATGAGAGTTTGCTAATAAAATGCAATGTTTCAACAAAGTCCTTATGCTTTGGAAGACAAAATATGCTTCACGGGCATATTATTTCTTTTATAGTATAAATTATACATGTAGAGAAAAATAAGTATAATAATGTCAAATTATAAATCTCTAGGGGTTTTCTCTAAAATAAAAGCCTTAATACTTTCTTTTATAGTCAAAAGTAATTTATAACGAAGTTTATATATATATACTGAGACTGTTAATAAAAAACTGTGGGTTTAGATTAGAAGCTATGAAACCTACTAAAAATATTCAAGAACTGCTGTATAAACTGCATTAAATCCATTTTAATAATATAGGGACTTCTCAGAGACCTTAAGGATAAATAAATCTACTGAAACAAGATGAAATACGGTAGTCCCTCTCTATATCGCGGTTCACTTATCGTAAAAATACTATATTTAATTGTTTATCACTGATTTTTCACTGTATCGCGGGATTTTGCATTACTGTAAATACTAAAATAAATGTAAGGTTCCTACTTCGCAGATTTTCACCTATCGCTGAGGAGTCTAAAATGTAATACCTGCAATAAATGAGGGATCACTGTATATAAATTATACACAAAGAAATAATAAATCTTACTGTATTAAAGTGAACTTGTATGGGAAAATATATTATGAAACAAGTAATATGGTAAGTCAACATTTAGGGAAAGACATTTGCTATGTAAAAATGAAGAAAGCTAATATACAAAATAGATAAAAACCTTTTTACAAATTTATATAAATCAAAACCTCAATATGACAAAGGACAAAAGATGTGAAAAAGTATTTCTCTGAGGAGAAAAATGGATGGAAAATAATAAAAAGATACTGTAACTCACTATACATTAAAAAGTAAAAATTAAGACCTTTAATAGATACATTTTAACATACACCATAATGGTCTATTTAATAGAAAAAAGAGAAGACAGAGATAGAATGATGGTAGAATGGAGACATGAATAGAGGAAGGACATAATGAAGGAAGGAAGTGATACTTTCTGGTGTTTGTGAGGCTGTGAAATGTAGGAACTCCATATTGTCAATCGGAGTGTTCATTGCTACATCAATTCGGAGAGCATTTTGGCAACATTTAGGAAGAATGACGATATACATATCTTTCATTCAGAGAATTCCACTTCTGAATATCTACCTCAGAAAAATTCACATAGATAGACAAGGAAATGATAGATAAAACTATCGTTTGCAATACTGACTTTAATAGCAAAATATTAACAACATAAATGACTGCCAAAAGTAAAATGAACTCATACTTTGTGATATATATTTATAATTGCATACTGCACTGCATTGAAGTTAAAATGAATAAAACCAGGACATATTTAGAGTGATAAAATGCATTTTATATATAGTTTTACACATGCAAAACTGTATGTGTGTATGTGTTTTGCATATATGTGAATACATATTTATACATATATTCACATACACATTTATGTTCTAAATTTAATTCTTTGGAAGACAATCTTATTGAATTTTAAATGCCAAACAATATTATTTTTATGAATTTATATTATAAAAAATAATTGTACCACCTAGGTATAAATCAAAATACTAAAAAATGATGTAATGTTCCAACAATTTCCTCCAGTACTTCATGTGAAATTTAGCATAAAATAAGATTGCAGTTTGATCTATTACATTTTGGTTCAATAATTTTGAAAGCAAGGAAATGTTTTGAGGTGGTATAATGATTATTTCTTTTGCAGAAAGAAATAAGTGGATCTAGTACTAAATGCAAATATTTTTAGATGTAGCAAACTACACAGGTTTTCATACCGAAGTTTATTTTCAAAGATAGCTAATTTTATATTAGTAATTTAGCACAATTGTTGGAAGTCATAAAAAAAATCATTATTTGGGGTTTTGGATTTCTATCATTGAAGTAAATCCTGTTTAGCTACTTAATAGTTGCCAATTGCTAAATCATTTACATTACCATATTAATCATTGTCTATGTAACTAGCCTGTTTAAGACAATTGATAGAGGTAATTTTTTTTGGGGGGGTAAGGTCATAGTTTTAAATCAGTATGTAGATATCAAATACAAATAACAACCCATATAATGATTTATGGCTTCAAATCTAATGTAATATGTTAGTAATCTAGAAGGCCATTTTTAGATGCCTACAATATATCATATGTATTCTATCTAAATGATTATAATTTGAACTATAAAAATAAAATCTATCAGTAGAGAAAAACATGCTGAATGTGAGGGCTTTACTTTTCTGCTCTAATACTTATTTTTTTCTTCTATTTACTTTGAATTTCATTTGTTCTTCATTCTCTAGTTTCTTAAGGTAGAAACCTTAATTCTCAATTTTATTTTGATTTTTTATTATTATTTTTTAATCCTCACTCAAGGATATGTTCATTGACTTTAGAGAGAGGAAGAGAGAGAGAGAAACATTGATGTGAGAGAGAAACATTGATCGGTTGCCTCCCACGTGAACCCTAACAGGAGAAGACTCCCACAACCTCCGTAAGTGCCCTGACCAGGAATCAAACCCATAGCATTTTGGTGCAAAGGACAATGCTCCAACCAAATGAGTCGCTGGCCAGGGCCAGGCTGTTAATTTTAGATCCTTTTTTTTTCTCTCTAATATATATGCATTCAATGCTATAAATTTCCCTCTAAGCACTGTTTTTATTGCATCCCACACATTTTGATAAGTTGTATTTTTATTTTCATTTAATTCAAAATATTTTAAAATGTATTTTTAGATTTCTCATTTGACTCGTGTTATTTAGAAGTGTATAAGTGAATATCCATATATTTTGAAATTTTCCACTTGTTCTCTTATTGATTTCGAGTTTAATTAAATTGTGAAGTAAGAGCAGACATTATATTATTTCTATTCTTCTTACGTTGTCAAGGTGTGTTTTATGGCCTAGAATGCGGTCTATCTTGGTGAATGTTCAATGTTATCTTGAGAAGAATGTGCATGATGCTATTGTTGGATAAACTATTTTATAGATTTTAATTATGTTCAGTTGATAGCTGGTGTTGTTTAGTTCAATTCTGTTCTTACTGATTTTCTGCCTGCTGGATCCGTTGATTTTTTATTGTTGTGGATTCATCCATTTCTCTGGAATTCTATTAGTTTTTGCCTCATATAGTTTGATGCTCTGTTGCCTGCTTAAAATTTTAAATGTAAAAGCAAATGATCATTATGACACCAAATAAATGTTTCCTATCTTTTCCCATAAACTGATATAGCAAGAATCTTTCTTCTTTATTACATAAGACAGTGTTTTTCAAGTTCATTATTTCTTGGCAATGGTCATAGGGCTTTCTACCTGCTATGTTCATTTATCAAAGGGTTCCTATAATCTTTGAATGCATTTTAATAAACTAACATATGAGTAATAATTTAAAAAGACACTATCAGAGATTTTATAGATATTACAATAGTTTTATCTTTAAATTAAAATTTGATTATTAAAAAGGTGAACATATTTCTGAGTATTTATAAAATTTTATTACTTAAGATTATATTTTTTAAAATAATGACTGAAATATATGTGTGTATATGCTTTTCCATGCATTACTATTTTCCTTTTTAAAATAAATATTATTTAGTATCTAAGTTAACCTAAAAGGGAAATACAAAAACAAAACAAATTATAATTATATATGCAATTCAAAATTATTTTTAAATTTTACATTACTTACTTTAACGCATAACTAATTATTTTCTATCTACTATGCACATTGTCAGTGCTGCTGTTAAAGTTCTGAAATGTCAAAATGTTTGACCCCATGATACTTATAGTGTAGTGGGTAAAAGGATATTAAGAAAATAATAACATATATAATATAATATCAGGTGCCATTTTATATTTTAAAATAAAACAAGGGAGGTGCAGATAAGTTTGAGAGGGAAGGTAGCAATTTTGCCTCTAATTGGTCAAGAAAGCATCCCTGAAGAGTGCTGTCATTTAAAAAGAAAAAATTAAATGGCAAAAAGGAGGCCATTCCATGGAATTTTCATGAGAAGAGAATTCCAGGAACCTAGGACAAAAATTTAAGTTTCTGAGAAAAAACACAATTTTGGACATTTAAGGCATGGTAAAACTGAAGTGTATTTATACAAGGGTGGTGTAAGAAAGTAGGGAGAATGTTAAGAGTGAAGTCAGAGCAATAGGGAAGATATTTCAGAACCTTGATTGTCATAGTGAAATATTTGACCTCTTTCCCCAATGTGAAGTCATTGAAATATTTTTTATATAATTGGTTAACTCATTTAAAGCAAACGGAAAGAACAGACTTAAGTCTTTAATAACTTTCATTTAGAATACTTGACACACATATGTAATCTGTTTATTTCAGAGTGGGTATTTTAGAATATGTTTAATTTTAGTTATCCTCCTAATCCTCTTAAATTGTTTTGCTTCTGAAATAATTACACAAAAGCTTTCTACTTAGCTTACAAAATGGCAATAGGAAATGGTGACATATAATTTTAAACATTCAACCAACTTTTAAAGCTTTATGAATGAACACAAAATCCATTACATTTAAGTAATATTCAGCTATCATTTTATTTTTATAATCTCTTTAAGTTGACTCACAACTTATATTCATTCTACAGATATCTATTTCCCTTCAGTTTAGTGTAATTACTGGGGATATATGGATATTGTGTTCCTTATGTGGAATACAATATCTATATACCCCCCCAAAAGCATTTCTAAAACTATATTTAAAGTTTTTCTTTATCATTTATACAATTCATTTACACTTCTGAAAGGTAGGAAGATTGACAAAACAAGAGGTGAGAAGTATAAATTAAATTATTAAGTTAGCTTTGGGCTGTGAGCTAATTTTAGTAACATTTCTATATAATGTTTTTTTCCCCTCATTTAAAAATATTTTATTGTTTAATTACAGTTGTCCCAATTTTTCCCCCATTGCTCTTCTCTGCCCCACCCACCCCCTCACTCCCACAGTCAATCTCCTCCTTGTTGTTCATGTTCATGGGTCCTTTATACTAGTTCCTTGATTAGACCCTCCCCTCCTCCCTGTTATTCCACCTCTCCTTCCCTTCTTGTCACTGTTGTTTTGCTCCTTACTTGAGACAGCATGGATCGAACTGGAGAGTATTATGCTAAGTGAAATAAGCTGGGGGGTGAAAGACAAACACCGTATAATCTCATCTATAAGTGCAACCTAGTGAACAAAAGAAACAAATGAGCAGAACAGGACCAGAGACATGGAAATAAGGAACAAAATGGTTTCTTATTAAATGAGTGACTCCAAACTAAGATGGTGATTTAGTAGGCTCTTTGTTTTCTTTTCTCCCACAGATACACCAAAAGGACAGCTACACATTGAGCAATTCCATCTCAAGGAAATCCAAATTGTAGCTGACTGATTGCTACAGGTTGGGCCACTTTGAAAATACCCACATGAAATAGATAGTAAAGAGACTGAGACACACTCTCACTGTAAAAACATCCCTAAGTACTCTGCCTTACAGATGGGAAGGAGCCTCCAACTCCCAGCTTCTCCAGGAGAGGTAAAGACAATATATCTTGTGCCCCAACTTTTAAGGTTGAATCCCCGTGGATGGACACTCAAAATGTCCAGCTCTGAAAGCCATCAGGGCTTGCATTCACAAGATCCACAAGACTATAATAGACAAAGAAGGAGTTCTTAATAGGTGATGAGTACTCTCCACAGCCACACCTCCAAGGCTTAGTTCAGAAAGACATCACCTTACACATACTAGAATACCCAACGGACAAAAGATCAGAAATGCTAGCAAAATGTGGAGAAGAGGGCACCCTTTCAAACTGTTAGTTGGAATGTAAACCTGTACAGCCAGTTTAAAAAACAGGTAATCCTGCCTTTGTGACAACATGGATAGACTGGGAAAGTATTACATTAAGTGAATTTAAACAAGTATTGTATAGTCTCACTCATGTTGAATCTAAATAAGCTGAACTCACAGAAACAGAGAGTAGAATAATGTTTACCAATGGCCGAGGGTGGGAGAAATGGGGTGATATTGGTGAAAGGCTATATATTACCCATTATAAGATGAGTAAGTCTGAGGATACATCATTTGATGATTATCATTGATAACACTGTATTGTATAAATACATTTTTCTGAAAGGGTAAAATTTAAATGTTCTTGTTACCAATAGTGGACTGGCCCTGAGTGAGTCTGCCTAAGGCCAGCTATGATGTATGAATTCTTGACTCCCTGTAGGAAAGATTTCACAGCACAAGAGAAATGATGGATGTGTTAACTCTCAGGAGGGAATGCTTTTACAATGTATATGCATATCAAATCATTACATTGTATACTTTAAATACATTACAATTTTATTTTTCAGTGTATCTCTATAAAGCTGAAAAATAAGAATAAATGATATGTATATAAATAAAATAGAATAAAACCTATAAATTTACATATATTATAATCTACTGTATTCCGCAAATGCGATACATTTGATACTTAAAAAGTGGTACTGCTTATCTGCATTCTGATTCTGATATAATAACTATTCTTTTTTAACCCACAACTCAATGAAAATCATAGATATTATAAAAATCATTTTAAAATTTAATGCATGATAATATAGATACAGATTTCTTTAGATATATTCTGTGCTCTATAAGAGAGAATGAAATCTAACACAAAGGGCTCTTTTTTAAACAATTGCAGGTTCTAATCCTGATTATCAATGAAGTTTTTTCAAATTATTTTTATTAGAAATTCTTAATTTTTAACTCAGAATTTAGGTAATTCTCATTAGTATTTTATTGAGTAATAAATTATATAATTTGTTTAATAAAAAATAAACGATAACGATCATTTTTTTATTAAACACACATATATCCTCAACATCATGCAAACAGTTTTTTATACTGTATCTCTATTCTTTGCAGAACAACAGCAGTATTTGTAGTTCTATTTTATAACAAGAAGTCTGAAGTCCTTAAAGAATAAATGACTTTGCAGTGCCTCACAGTAATTATCACACAGATTTTGAAATCAGGACACTCTAATGCAGACATACTTCTGACAAAAACCCTATACAATCTTTGAAAACAGAATTTCTGAACAAAAAAAGGTTTGTTTCTTGAGGGTAGTGGTTTTTGTCTTTACAGTTTAATGCTGCATATCCCAGGCTTAGAATAACTTTGACATAGTAGTCACAAAATAATTGGCAGTATGTATTTATTCTATATGCCCCTTCAAAAGATACGCAAGTTCAAAGAAGAGATAACTATGTACATAGTACCATTATAAAATATGGCTTTGAACCTTGCTTTTTATTATACTATTTGATGAATATATGTAATCAACTGTGTGATTTTGAAATTTATAAGTGTTAGTTTTTATCTTGTCACATGTACTTAATACAGAACTAAACCAGAGCTTCGACTATGTTTAATATGTTAGGCAGGAAATTCTAAAATCAGAATTATTTATTAAGTAGTTTCTGCAAACAGAGATATTAATAAGTGGAATATACTAACAAAACTATCCAATAAAATGTGGCTAAAAGCTACAGGTCATGAAAGTTTTTCTCTTTTAAAGTGAATGATCAAGAGGGATAACAAGATCCTTGAGACAAATGCAAAAGAGAAAGAATTCTCCAGAGGAAGAATTGTGTATATTTTAACTCTCAAAATAAGTGGTCATCAGGGGATGGAATGAGAATAGATATTACCAATGGGCACATAAAACCACTTTTGTAGGTATGTTGAAAATGTCTTATACCTTTTAAAAGGACTATATATTTATATATACTCTATATAAATTATACTTCACACACTCAGAAAAAAAAATTACCTAGGGGTTTTCTATAATTAACATCTATTGCTTCCTTCTTTAATTCCTGGCCCCAGTTTTGAGATTTGTCCCTTCTTATACTCCACAAGATCCCATTCAACCTGCTTTTGTTTCTTTAGGAAATGCATACTGCCTGAACTCTTTCTTTAGTCCTTTTTCTAAAATATTATCTGCAGACTGAAGGTCTCATTGTCACCCAAGGAGAAGGCTATCACTGTTAGGACTTCATCTGTAGTAAATGCAGAAAAGCAGTTCAGAGTCACCCAAAGTCAATCACAGCTGAGTCCATTTTTTTAAAAAAAGATGGTTATCATATTGAGCAAAACAAGGAGTTGTGCCAAAATGAATTGCTATGAGACTAATTTATTTGGTACTTGTAAATTGTGAATAATGACCCAAATAAAGTTCCACAAACATTGTAAGTAAAGGAAGAAGCATTTAATTAGTTGCATAGCCTCCAAAGATGACTATCATTATTATAATGATAAACTTGTATATGTGTCTTCATAGAGAATCATTTCTCTTATTACACTATGAGATTTTTAATTAGTTTTTCTAATGTTCTGATGAACTACTCCTCCGATTCTAACAATAACAATATGAGGGGAACAACACAGCAGAGTAAAAAACAATAATACATCAGAGCACAAAATGCAGATATCTTGAGTAATAGAAAATTAAATTTTAATTTATCATGGTGATTTTGGGAAAGCTTAATTATAAAGCCCAATTTCCTCATGTATAACAGAAGGATAAAAATGTTTTTATGAGGTTGTGGTGAAGATCGTTTGAACAGCCAACCACTTTATCTCTCAATTAAGAGAATCTTAATAAATAGTACTTAACTATAGTCATTAATTTTTATTTTTGGATGTGAGATAATTTTTTTTCAATCATGTCTTTTCTTTAATAGCAAATGTTTCCATGTTTAAGTAAAAACAATCTATTTAGACAAGAAAAGAAAAATAATTTCAATTAATGTTAAGAGATGAAAGGTATTCGTAGTTAATAACACGTCTCAGGATCCCATTGATTCTGACACCTTGGAACTAATGGGAGCACATCTGTTGCGGAGCCAGGGTGCGTGCGCCTGCGTGCGGACGGGGCGGCGGGGGAATGGATTACGGGAGGGCAAGGTGTTGATATGGTTTTACCATTCTCTGTTTAATCCTAATATTGGGCAAGTTTTTGCTATGTAGCATTTTGACCGACATTCAAACTTTTAGCTGTATTTGCTCAGGATAGCAGTCTATTTTTGCATATAAAAAGCTAAGGATTACAAGCCAGTTTTGCTCTTTGTCCTATTCCCTAATCAAAGGAGAGGATTCGTATTCAGACAGAAATGATTCTTATAGCTGTTGATCTTTTACTGTTCAATATTTGTATCATTTCTGGGGCAAATGCTGTTTTAAAATTGGAGATGTAAAAATTGTATTTGAAAATAGTTTTGATTTGTAACTTGAATACAATGGGAAAATACACTGAATTAAGTTTAAAAAGCTTCATGAACATTTTGTATTTAAAGAGAATCCACATGATAAATGGGTAAACGAACTAAAACATGAGAACTATGTGTTGAGTATAAGCGGAATAGTTCATTGTTAGGATAATGCTATAATTATTTACCCAAAAGACAGTGAAAAGATGCCAGAAAAATAATGGAAGGTATTTCTTTGGAACTAACAAATAGGGAAACAGGGGTGTAAACATCGATATATCAGTAAAAAAATACAAAAAAAAATAGACATAGTTCTGAACTACTTATTTACCCTACACAAATTATGTTTCTCATCTCTAAACATCATTACCTAAAATTATACATACAGCAAATTATATAGAAGAAAAATGCCAAAGGACAACCAATTTTGTTATGAAAAACTGTAATGTAAACAGTTTTCTATAAAATTTTCAAGCAAAATAAGCTGCCTGGGTCAATAATATTGCCAAGTATTTTTCATAATGTGAGAGGCAGGTGCTGGCAATTTTTATGCAGTACAATATGGAGAAAATTAGCATAATCAATGGGAAAATGTAATATTGCTGCATAATCACCAATCAACAGCATCCTCCTAGACTTAGTAATCACGACCAGTTGCATAATTCATTAAGACAATTTGGGAACAAAATTTAAATATTGTAGAGTCCCCATATTTTTGTTCTAAGAATTCATGGCACTCTAAGGCTCAAATGAAACGAGGGAGATTAGCAATTATACATATTTGTACTAGTGGGTAGAGTAGCCACAGGTGGTAAACCAGATGATTACACATAAACACTGTCTGACATTTTGAAAAGGGAAAATGCATCAATAATTAGAAGCACTGTAGGTGAGTAGCTCCATGCCAGACAAACAGTGGGGTTTGCTAGTTCAAAGATAATTGCTGCTGGTGGCACAGAGCACCATGATAGATCGAGAAATGCATGGCAGCAAATAGAGGTTGGAAAAGACGCCAATTTAAGCAATTTCTCCCCGCTTTATTTTCTAAACATAATAAATATAAAACAAGAAGAAACGTTATTCACTTGTGAATGATTGTTAAGGGGGAGTTATTGAATTTGAACAATTTTTATAATAAAAAGAAGCTTAGAAATGCTGTAATTCCTTCTGCATTTTTAATTCCTTTCCACGGTTTTAGACGCTGAAACATTCACACATTGTGCATTAGAAGGTCTAGAAGCCACAGCTCTGAGATCAGAAACTAGATTTCCTCACAGCGTGGCCAGAGTTTTTCTTTTGTTCCCATGTCATGTTATTGTCATCAGTGTCCTTATCTGCATCGTGTTCCATATTTATCCATGCAAAAATATTTTTTGAGCAAGTTACATGCCAAACACTATGCCAGGCACAAGATTTCTATTCAGGGCAGAAATGTGTCCCAGGGTAAATAGTTCTTGTGTTGTTTAGTTCAAAATGTATCACATCTTCTTTTGCCTGAGTCACTTTAGGAGTGGCTCATTATTCATCACTATGCTCCTTGGAATTACTTATTTTCATGCTTCCTTGTACAATCTAATCAGAATCCATCTCTCAACCCTTTCTGCTTTTACAGACTCACATTTTCTTTTGAACTGTGTTTCTTATATCAGAACACCCACTCCTGGTCCTAAACCATTTCTCTTAATGCTTTCTTCCCATTAGTGCCCCAAGGAGACCCTGCTTCTTTTCTTAGCATATTGTTACTCCTCATGCATTTTCAAGGCAAGCCTCTTCTTTTTCCACTCCACTTCTCTGTGAAATTCATTTCTTATCATGATAGCATTTTGGAGAGGAATTATATAAATAATTACTGGGAAATTAAGTTGTTAAAATACTAACAGCTTTGGTTAGGACTTTGATACTGAGTTCTGTAAGACATTCCTTCTACATAATCAATGGAAACAGAAATGGAAAATTAGAAGAATGTTTAAATAGGTGGTAGAGAAACACTGAAAAGCTTTTCTGTGATTTCTTGGAAGCTAGCTCATGTGTTTAATAAAATTGTAGATATATGAAGAAGGTTAAAGATAGAATATTAGTAAATATGTGGGTTTATTTTGTGCTATGTGTGTCATCATTATAAAAAAGGGACCAGCATATAAAGAAATTGCTGATGTATAAACAGAAGAAAAATAAATTTGAGAAAAAGGTCTACCAATGTGGGGACTTATAGGGTAGGAAAATGTATCTCCACCACCAAAGGAAGATGAAAGTGAAAAGCTATTTGAGAAATGATGCATGATTATACACTCAGCAAATTTCTCAATGTTGAAGGTAGGTTATAGATAAGCAAAGGACAACAGCTAGAATGAACCATGTCAGAGTGCATACAATTTGGAAACTCAGAAATTAGCTAAATATTAGTACAGGTGTGTTTTAAGACAGGTTAGTATACACAAATAGATTTCCCAGCTATGAGTACTGAAGGACTTAAAAGCACTGACACCACAGTAGCACAGGATACCCAGTTCCCAGATATTAATTTCTAATAAAATTTTTTAATAAAAGGAATCCAGACTTCTTGGGGAAATGGGCGATTCTAGTATTAAGTAGAAGAATGTAGAAGATGAGCCTGGAACATCTTGTAGTGCCAGGAAATAAGGAGATAGTTAACAACCAGAACAACAAAAGCAAAAGCAAAATATATCCCACCGACCACATATATAATACCAACAGATACAACAGCTGATGGAGAGCACCGGAGCCAGAGAAACTGGAGCAACAATGACCAGGGACTGCAGAGCATTGAATTATAATCCCAGATATAAGCTACATAACCACTAGTCTATACTGATATAAGTTAATAATTAATTAAATAAATAAGGACCATGTAAAATTTCCTGCACGTAAGTATTCCAAAAATTTTATAAAGATACCATCTTTCCAGAAGATGGAGTGTAACTCCCCACACTCTATGTGTCAAATGAGCAAAATGACTTTTTCTAAAAGAATAATGGTTGACAGTTGATTAACCTGAAAAGCTACCTCAGCCACATAATAAAGGTCAATACCAGTAATGATGAATCATGTTGATAACACAGCATATAGCCTTGATATAAAATGAGGAGAATGGTACTTAACATCCATAGTCTTCAATCCCCAAACCCATAATCACTATCTAACCCTGAGAAAAATATCAGATCAACCCAAACTGAGGTGCATTCTACAAAAGAGATGACCAGCATTCCTGAAAATGGTCAAGGTCATCAAAAGGAAGGAAAATCTGAGAAACTTTCACACTCACATGCAAAGAAACATGACAGCTAAAGGTAATGTGGTACCCTGGATGGAATTTGTAACAATAGCAGGCCATTAAGTAACAACTAAGGAAATC
The DNA here is from genome assembly GCF_987537825.1 of Furipterus horrens. Taxonomy (NCBI): domain Eukaryota; kingdom Metazoa; phylum Chordata; class Mammalia; order Chiroptera; family Furipteridae; genus Furipterus; species Furipterus horrens. The sequence goes on from NW_028327182.1 coordinate 15,071,552, forward strand.
CAAATAGAGTAATATTCAATATAAACATTAAGAGTTGAGCTTCTTTCTTTTTCTGAATCTTAAGAAGAAATGATTTAGGCTTTCTCCATTATGGATGCCATTAGCCATGGCATTTTTGTAGATGTGTGGTATAGGATTAGGTAAATGGCCTATTCTTAGCTAGCAGAGAGTTTTTAATCCAAACAGATGTGGGGTTGTGCCAAATAATTCCTATCTTTTAATTGAATAATCAAATTATTCTTTCCTTCATCTTATTAATGTGAATTCTATTTTTTTAAAGTTATCATAAATTGTCATTCCTAAGAGAAACTCTACTTTCTCATGATGCATTATACTTTTTATGTATATTATTGAGTTTGTTTTGTTTCTATTTTGTTGAAAATTTTAGGTTTGTATCTTTTGGATCTACTGTTCAGAATTAATCTTTTTTTGTATGCTGTTCTTATGTTCTGGTATCAATACTACACTGACCTTATATTATTTAGATGTGTTCTGTCCTCTTCTGAAATAATTAATTTAAGATTAGTGTCAGTGATTGTTTCTTAAAGATAGATTTTTTTTTCAAATTAGATATCAATAAAGTGTTAATCAATGAACCACTTTTCTTTGGTCTACACCAGGTGTTAAAATATTGCAAGCAATTTCTTTCAAACTGATTGGTTAAAGATTAGACAACATACCATTACATTAGAATCTATTTTTAAGATGAACATTTTAAAAATATGTTTACTAGCTATTGCATTTCTATTGTGATTTACTACTTACAATCTTTTGCCTACTTTTATAGAACTGATTGTAATTTTTATAATTGTTATACAAAAACTTTGTGTTTGTATAGCTATATCTTTAATATGTCATATGTCCTTGAAAATCTAAAAATCTATCAATTATATTTCACTTCATGTTATATTTAGGCAAACATAAATTTCAAATTCTTGTAGTCCAACATGTCAAACTTTTAAAAATTATTTTTATAAAATTTAAGTCTATTTAAAAATACATTTTCCAAAGTAGTATTATAATATTTAAATGTTATTCCAATTATTTGTGCATTATAATAGGCATTGTATATTAGTATTTATGTTTATATTGTGTCTATATATTTAGACTCAATATAAATAAGTGCTCACATTTATTTTGATTAATTTTAGTATTAGTGGTACTATGGCACCATTGAATATATTGTAGAAGTTTATGTTTTTCAAATTAATTCTACATAGCTTAACTCTGCAAGATTCTTATTTATTTATTTATTTATTTTCAGCAAGCCTCTTAGAGTGTCCACTGTATCTGCTTAGGAAACCAAATATCCTACAACTGTTTTGTCAGGATAGCTGCTGGATTTATGGTGTCCGTGTTCTATTATTTCTAAGACACACTAAGGAGAATAAATTGTTAATCATTATTTGTTGAGCTATTTGGTTTTTTTCCTGGGATACAATTTTATTGCCATGGTCAGTTATGACAATCCACTGCAGCATATAAAAGACATAGACATCCCTTCTTTGATACCCTTAGGGCATTCTTCAAAAATTTTAGAGAATAAATATTATTTTATTATTTTTAAAAATTAACTTGTCCAGATCTTTGAATATTTCTAACTCACTTTTTTCAGAGATAACATCTCTTAGTTAATGCGTGTGTTTCTCATTTTTTCATGTTAGTTTTAGTCCACTTGTGGTCACCAGAAGGTATTAAATTTGAGCTGTCTGGTTTGAGTGACTAGAGAGATACCAGGAAACCTTTCGGATATCAAGCAGCCTGAGAACAAGAGCAATGAACTATTCTCTTAGTTGTTTCATGTAAATAATTCGTGTGAAGCTCCAAGGAGGAGGCTTACAGTCTGTTAGGAATCATTTTGTCAACTGATGGCAACAAGAGAGAGAGAGAGGCAATTCTTCAAATGTGATACCTGGAAGGCTCAAAAGCTGGAGGCCAAGTTGCTTGCAGTTGATTGGCTGTTCAGATTTCTTTCAGGACACTTGTGTATCAGTCGTGAGTATGATCAGGGACAGCTCCTGGGTCACTATGACTTATATCTTTCAAACTCAGTGAAGATAATAAAATAATCTCATTCTGTTAAAATAAGACCATCAAATATGCATCCAACTTTACCTTTAAAATTGTTAGACTGGAAGAATGTATATAAACAACTCAAATAGGAATTATTTCAAATTTAAATTTAATTAAATCTCTGCCTTGAGAATAATGAAAAACTTCCATTTCCTCTGGATGGAACATTATATTTGCAAACTCTTTCACGAAGTTGTGAGGTTCTAATTCTCCACATAACTAAAATATCTGACTAGTAATCGATCTTCAAAAATTGATGTTGTAGAAGTAATAAAAGAAACTTGGAAAAGTCTCAGAAAAATATCTAAACTCTTCAACAATTAGCTGCATATTGAATCCAATCTTATTATTTTAATTACTCAGATGTCTTTGTAAGTGATAGGTCTTAGAGATTTGACCATCTAATGGAAAATAGTTCTTAACAGTAAAGCTAAGTCAATAAAAAGACTCATTGCTTCTGAAATAAACTTACCAGTGGTGTTCCCAACCCTAAAACTAAATTTGTAATAAATTCACCTTGTGTCATCCTCAAACAATTAAAAAAAAAATAGTGGAATTGATATTACCTGATTAATAAGTAATATATATAGAACTTAATAAGTATTGAAGACTAATGAGTGTATCATGACATCAAGATCTACTTGATTTACTCATATAAAGTTTAACTGATATGTTACAGTTATTCTGAATTGATAATTGGCCTATGAAATTTTATGGCTGTACAATAGCCTACCTATATGAACACACTTACCTGTAAAGCCTGTAAGCAGTAAAAGTATGCCACTTACTGGTAGTTCGAATCAGCTTTTAAAATTAATTCTAAGTTATATGTGCATATTTAGAGAATCATGTAGCAAAACAATGCTTAAAATATTAAAAACTACACTGCCAATTTCAACATTAGAAGTGCTACTTACTAGTCTCAAAGCCAGAGGACAACCTGCTAGAAACAACTCGGGCTAAGGTGCAGGTGTCAGCTGATTGTTCAGTTAGTTATCAGGATATGAGAGGACCAGTTATTTACTTTTAATCATTCACTCAACCCCAAAATTGCATTCTTCCTATCATCAACTAATAAGGAATATACATGTATTATACAATATGTATATCTGAAGTTAGTACAATAGCTATACAGCTATATAGTTTCCTTAAAAAATTAGCTGTTTAATCATAAAAGGAGAAAAAAAGAACATAAAGTCAAAATTATAATGTTTTAAATTGTAGTAATGACACTTTTTAACTTCATAAAATAAAACAAAAAATATACAAGAATGTTCACTTATCTTCCAAAATAAAAAGTGCAGGACATGTTTTCCTTGTCATTATATATTAAACAGATCATATAATTTTATATAATTTTTAAAATAAGAAACACTTAAGATATAGAGCCATATCAACTTATATGATAAAGGTACTAATAAAAATCTAAACTTAAATAAAGAATTCATTTAGAGTTGCAACAGTAAAGCATTTCAGCTGTCACTCAAAAGAAATTCAATATATGTCAAAGACTTACAAAATACTGTGTCCATGATTTTCAAGCCTAGAGGTGTCTCTGTTCCTGTATATAATTTTTAAAATCATCCCTAATTTTTTCTTTCAGAATTTTATTATCAAAGTTTTATTTTTAAAATATTATAAATTAGATTTGCTCTACATTAAAAACAGTTGAAATATTAACACACTGTTGAATAATAATTATTCCATCTCTCTGTTGAAATGACACCCAGTGTCATTTTTCCTTTGCTCTATGTGTTGTTATATATAATTGTGTTACTAAATTTCCATACACTTAGAAATTATCCAGCTATGTTGCTGCTCTCTATAATTTTGTTGTGGTCAGAGTAGATACACTAGATTTCTAAATTATTTAAAATTTATAGGAAATTGTTTAGGTTAAATTAATAATTTGTGCTAGTGTTCTATATACTTATTGATGTTTTTGGTCTAAATGTTTTCTTTCTTAAGTTTTACCTATTTCTTTTTTATGTACTTTTTATTGTATTTTTCCATTACCATTTAGCCCCCTTATACCTCCCTCCTCCCAGCAATCACCACACTTGTGTCCATGAGTCCTCTTCTTTTTTGCTCAATCCCTCCATCCTCTCCCTCCCCCAGAGCTGTCATCTGCTCTCCATCTATGAGTCTGTCTCCATTTTCCTTATTAGTTCAGTTTGTTCATTAGATTCCACACATGAGTGAAATCATATGGTATTTGTCTTTCTCTGACTGGCTAATTTCACTCAGCATAATGTTCACCAGGTCCATCTGTCCTGTCGCAAATATTTTAATAAAAAGTGAGAAAACAGTGAGGAGATCTTCAACTATAATTGAGCGCTTATCTCAACTGCTTCTTTCAGTTATGCATTTAGGATTATATTGTCTTCTTGATAAGACGACCTTTTATTATTAGACAATGTCCCTCTATATTCTTAGTAGTATTCCTTGTTGAATTATATTTTGATTGATATTGAAATGGTCACTAAAATATTATTTGTATAGTGTTGCATAGAATATTTTTTCCATCCTTTAACCTATTTGTAACTTTGTATTTCAGGTGTACTTCTGTAGCTTAAACTTCTATCTAGCTTGACAGTTTCTTTTTTCTTTTTTTAATTTGGATTATTTATATCATTTATGTGAACTGTAATGTTTGATGATTTAAGTTCATACCCACCATCTTAAGATGGTTTCCTAAAAATAATTTAATCTATTTCTATTTTAATTTTGATAAACATTAATTTTAGCAGTTTAATAGTTCCTTAAGTTTACAGATTGACTTCTTATTTTTTCCTGGGGTTTTACAGCATGTATCTTTAACTTATCACACTGTATCTTCAAGCAACATTGTGTCTCCTTGTGTAAAATGTAACACTTTTACGAGTGTGTAGATCTTTTTTTGCATTAATTTTCTTTTTTGTCCAGTATTTTAATTCTAACTTAGTTATGAAAACAACAATAAATTCAATGAAAGCACAGGCAACAAAAGCAAAACTAGGAAATGAACTACATCAAACTTAGATACTTCTGAGCATCAAAGAAATCTATGAGCAGAGTGAAAAATAACATATAGAAGGAGAAAACATATTTTCAAATCATATATCTCACAAGAGGCTAATATCCAAAATAGATAAGAAACTCCTACAACTCCACCGCAAGATAATAGTAGTAATAATCCAGCTTTTAAAAGTGACCAGAGGACTTAAATAGACATTTCTCCGAAGAAGACATACAAATGACCAACAGGCATATAAAAAGATGTTCAGCATCACAAGTCATTGGATAAGTTAAAATAAAAAACATACCTACTAGGATAATTAAAGAAAACTAGTGTTGGTAAGGATGTGGGGAGATTGGAACCCAGGTAACTTCTTGCTGAAAATGTGAAATGACAAACTTTCATCAGAAAACAGTATTGAAGTCCCTCAAAAAATTAAAAATAGAACTACTAAATGGTCCAGCAACCCCACTTCGAGATATATATAACTTAAAATGAAATCTTAAACAGATATATGTACCCTCATGTTCATTGAAGCATTTTACACAAAAGCCAATATATGTAAACAACCTATGTATCCATCCAGAGACCAATGGATGAAGAAAATATGGTGGAATATCATTCTGTCTTTAAAAATAAGGAAATCCTGCCATATACAATAACACAAATGAAACTTGAAGACATTATGCTAAGTGAAATGAGTCAGTCACAAAAAGATGAATACTATATTACTTTACTTATACTGATATATTAGCTAAACTTATAGACACAGAAAGTTGGTTGCTGATTGGCATGGGCTGGGGAGAAAGGAAAATGGGAAGTTCTTGTTCAATAGTTATAAAATTTTGATTTTTCAAGGTGAAATTTTTCTATAGAGCTGTTATACAACAATGTGAATATTATTAACATTACTAAAAACTTACTACTAAAATAGTAAATTATATATATATTTTACACAATAAAAAATAATAATGGAGAAACTCAGTAGATATAGAATCTCTTTGAACTATCCTCTCAAATATTTTCTGAATCTAAAAGTATTCTAAAATAAACATTTTATTTAAAAGTTATAAAATAAATAAAATCTAGATTTGAAGGTAACTACAAAAAAAAGACAACACTGAAAATTATTTTAAAAATGACTTCTTGCATTAACTATCTAATCACTCTCTGTGACTATTTTGATAAAGCCACCTATATTTTTAAACAAAAAAAAAAAGTTGATTAGATATCATACATAGAAGCAGCATCTTGAGAAGGCAAAGGAAGCCTGCATTGCTGAGCATGAGACACTACAGTTGCTGAGGGTAGTGAATTAATAAGGGAACTATGCAAATGAGCTCCATGGAAAAGTAGGAGAAAGGAATTGAGATGAGGGAGAAAAGGAGCCAAGACGGGGTTATGTTATGAATGGCTATGAATAACATACAAAGTGTTTGGATTTTGTTGTGTAGAATATCAGGTATTGCTAGGAAATATTTTTAGGGAACATCGTGGGTCCCTGCAAGCTGGTTTACCCTCCTCAATGTGTAGCTATAAATAAGTTTGGGGAATTGACCACTAGCTCCAGAAGTGGGCACTGATCAGGTTTCAGCAGTTATGGTCATCTCACTTGCCTTGCCCTTCGAACACAGGGATGGAAATACCAAAGCAAATCTGAGTCAGTGAAAGGAAGGAGAGGTGTACAGGTGGCTTCAGGGTAGGAAGCTTACTGACTATTAAGTTAGAACACTATATAAATCAGAAGTCTTGGGACCCTGGCTGCTGCTACAGCCATCTACAGCAACAAAGAGAAGAATCCAGACTGGGAAGACAGAGCTATTGAGACAGGATAGTAAGAAGATAAGCAAATCCCTTGGCAAATGGAATAGGGACACTGAGACAGATAACTGAACACAATGGTGAACAATTTACAGCCAGATACAAAAGGTCACCATTTAGGTCTCAGCTGTATTTCAGTTCCAGGCCCAGGAAAGCAGCAGAACCAGGTGGCTACGCCAGTACCCACTGCAATGGCTAAAGACCTCTTGTCCTGTCATTGACCAGTCAGAGGAGACCATGACCTTGAAAGGGCACACCTGGAGAACTGATGAATATTCTACTGAAACTCTTCCCTGATCTCCCCTAGAATTCCTGCCTGCAAGAAAGAGATAAAAACTCAAGACAAAGGACCCAGCTTAAGCTCTCCCTTTGGGAACAGCCATTCCCTTTCCCTTCTTCCCCCACTTCTTTCAGCACAGGCAAGGGTCTCCTAAATTCTAAAGCAATGGGAGGCAGACAGTTCACCTCAGGTTAATCCCCTTTTCTCTGACTTCCCAGTGAGCTAAGGCAGCCCAGCCTAGGCTCTCTTGTTGCTTCCTCATTGCAAAGCTCTTCTTGTTTTACTGTCCCCAGCATTAATAAACATACCTTCATAGTCACCTGGACTCATGCTGTGAAATCTTTCTTATGGGAAGTCAACAACCCTGACATTATAGCTGCTTCTAGGCAGACCACTCAGGGTCAGGCACCTGTCCAGTAATACCATGATAAAGTTGTACACGAATTTCTACCACTATATGTCCAGGGCTGGGAGCCAATGAAATTCCCTGTTGCCCAATCCAGTATGAATCACATTTCTGTTGTTTGGAGCTCAAAGCATCTTACCTAATAAAGGACTGAATAAGAAAAAATAATAATAATAATAATAAATTATTATTTTTATAAAATGTCAAACATTTTAAACAAAATTTTAATTCAAGAATGAAGGTATATTATGAGACTTGTATCCTATGTTGCATAACAAAATTATCACAAACTTAGCAGTTTAAATAGAATACATTTATTATCTTACATTTCTAAAGGTCAAAAGTCTGGGTAAAGCTTAACTGAATTCTCTGCTTTAGCATCTCACAAATTCAGGTACATACATAAAACACAGATGACCTTTCGGAACAGTGCTGAGTAGGAGGTATAATATAATATATATATATTTATATTGATATGAATTTTAAAAAGAGTCAAGACTAATAGGTAGTGTTAGAAAATAGAAAGTAATTCTAGCATAAAGATAGATTTGAAAGTGTAAGACAAAAAGGAAATTTTCTAAGTGATGGTGTTATGCAATATTGGAATTTTAAAAAATTGATTTGATATTTAGGAAATAGTTTTTGCATGTCTCTTCTAGGGAAATGTTAGGGTATCATTTCCTTTTTTGATATTGATCTTGTCAATGTTTGGGTTCAGGGTCCTGATGGCAACAAATACATATGAGAATGTTTGTGTGATATATTTTTTCCTTCTCTAATGTTATACTTTACCAATAAAGCCTTTGGGAGCTGGAGGTTTCTTATGAAAACTTTTTAAATAACAATTTGGTATCTTTAACAGATAGAGGGTTATTTAACTTATCATCTGTGTGTGTGCATGTGTGTTTGTGTTACATTTTTACTTTTGAATATTTTGTCACAAAGTTATATGTAATATTTTCTTATGAACTTCACTAGAGATTGGTCGATATTATTAACCTGTTCAAAGAATAGATTTGGGGGCTGATTTAATGTATTTGATTTTTGCTTTAATTCTTAAATATTTTCCCTTCTTCCATTTACTTAGTGTTGGGTTTGCTTTTCTCAACTAACTTAAGGTAAAAGCTTACAGTGTTGATTCATTTATTTTTCTAATATATGATTTTGTATAAATGTATTTCCATTGATGGTTTAGCTTATAAAACACATGTTTATATATATATATGTATTGTTACTTGGTTTCAATGTTTTTTTTTCCACACTCTTTCATGGTATCTCATGGTTTATGTAAAAATGTGATTTTCAGTTCCCAAAATATTTGGGTTTCTCTAGATATTTGTGTTATTGAATGTTAAAAACATATTTTATAAATGTTCTTAATTCTTTGCAATTCATGCAGCTTGTTTTATGGACCAGCATATTGCATATCTTGGTGTGTTATATCTTAAATTAATAACTTACTTTATTAAATTCCAATTTAGGTATAATCTTTAATTTTTGTTACATCTTAATAACACATTTTTTTCTAGTTATTACCATTTTAAAACACTTAATACAAAAATGGGACAATAATAAAACAATGTAGCACTGTCAATTTATATTTGGCTTTTATTCCCATAATTATTTTAATAAATATAATTGGCTTAAGTCATTTGAAATTTAATAACATTAGAATTGCTTCTATAATATTAAACTTTTATAGCCAGAATAAAAGATGGTATGACTTAGATATTATTTTAAGTGTTATTTTCTAAGTAATATTGTTTTGTGCATGTTTAAGCAGAAATAAACAAACCTTAATGTTTTTTTATTTCTCTAACTCTATGCAGAGTTTTACAAACATAATAAAATGTATATGACATCTCTACTTTGCCTATAGTTAACTTTAGCAAATGGCAAAACTGTGTTCAAGATATACTACTACTCTATTTAAACTTTAAAAAAATTATTATTTAAGAAAACTGAAAGCAACAAGTGAAAAATTAGAAAAACAAACAAAAGTCATAGACACAGACAATACTGTGGTGTTTATCAGAGGGGGTTGGTTAGTTAAAGGTGAAGGGAATCAACTCTATGGTGACAGAAAAAGATTTGACTTTGGCTATTGGGCACGCAGTGAAATATACAGATATTGTTTCGTAGAATTGTACACTCTACAGCTATATAATTTTGTTAACCAATGTCATTCCAATAAATTAGCAAGAAATAAAAGCCTGTTGAAAGACTAAAGATTAAGAAATTAAAGAGTGAGATAAATGGGGACATTTTTTAGAGTTTTTCCTGCACTCTCACCTGAAATAAATTAGGTGGTCACTAATGAATTTTATAAAATTTGTGGTATAATTTACAGATTACTTTTAGAGAAAAATGTAAAAATATGTGACTTTGTCAATAATAACTATACAATCAGCTATATAAAAATATTTAAACAAATATGTGTATTTTTATTTGCGCAAATGTAACTTAGAATAAGAAAATTATTCCAATAAATGTCTTAGCTAAATAAGATTCTAATTATTGCAATGTAGTAATTTGCACAAGTTCAATAATTCACAGAATGAGTGATGTGTCAAAATCCACATTTAGACTTTTTACATATAAATATGAATCACATCAGCTCATTTTGGTGCCTGATTTATATTTGACACAGAAAAAGAGTTCTCCCCTATAACTTCAGTAATCAATCTGGCCTTTATATGTTAGTCAACAGTTTAGATTAAAATGTTTCATTTAATATATATAAAACAAATACCTTTAAGAAATTGCCTCTGTGTTATCTACTGCCTTATTTGTATTCTAAGACAATGCTGCAGTGCACAAAATGGTCTCATATTGAAAATTTTAGACATTTTTCCATTTCTTTTAACTTGATTATTCTTCTGGTTCCCATTTTCATATTTTTATTGAACTTATTGGGATTACATTGATTAAACTATACCATTTTAAAGTTTTCAAGTGTATAATTCTATAATATATCACCTGTATACTGTATTGTCAGAGAAGGAAAACTCTGACTCCAAAAAACCTCCGCTGCCTTGCGGCATACCTCTTCAGGGGAAAGGCTAAGGGAGTAAACCCCGACAGAAAATCCGGAGCCGGAGTCCCTAAGGCGGTTTGACGTTGTAGTCAACACCGGCAACTCCTGCGGCGCACCTGAAGCCAAGCTGTATTGACTCCGTCTTTCCCTTGGACCCTTCAGCTGCGAAGAGAGGGGGGGTCTGCTGCATGGGCAACAGCAGACCCTCCATATCACCCTGCCCTGGCTCTGTAGCTTCAGCTTCACTGGAGAGGACACTCCAGCGTCATCGCAAGATGTCGATTCAACACGGGAGGAGACAGATACCGTGTCACTCCCGAGTCGGACTGCACAGCCATTCTCGGCGGTGCAGATAGACTCTTAAGAAGCTACACCATAGTCTCTCGAGATGGACGGCTGCTGACGACGACGACGATACTGTATTGTGTGTTCACCATCCAAAGTCCAGACATAGTGATTCTTTTGATAAAGGAGTTTTTGGTGTTGGTTACTTCCCCTTGGCACCCTAAATCCACACCTTGTAGGTGTAATATTATGCCTATGATCAGAGAGGAGTCTCATTTTCAGTTACTTCCTCCTCATTTGCAACACAAGGACACAGACAGGGAACATTATTCATGAATCAGTTACTTGCTTTTAAAACAGAAAGAGTTTGAGAAATACTGGTAACGTATATAACAAATAGCATTTGTGCAAAATACTAAGCCTGAAATATAAATGAGAAAAAATAAAAATACATTAAAAAATGACATTTTATATTTGTTGCTTTATGATGAATTTCAATACTTAAACTTTTTTGCTATATTCTAAGAAGTATTTTTATTACTGTCTTTGTAACAGGTCAAGTTTCACTTTCTTTTGCTCTCTTATTTTTATTTAAAATATGGATTCTATGCTGAATATAAGAATTGTTAGTTCTTTCTCATAGGCTAAACACTCCAGCAATTTTAGAAATATAGATAATTCTAAGCAATGAGTCTTTGTTATGGTAATGAACAAACATGAACGGGAAAGAATTTATATTGTCAAGGCAAATATTACGTTTTAGCCCATCAACTCTTCTATTTGTTTGTCACAATTGCAGCTTTTTGGCTTACAGTCCACAAACTAAAATTGCTGAAATTGGCCTTGACAGGCACAGTTAATTGGCTCCCAAGGAGCCGCTATGTTCTACCTGGTGAATGGTCCGTGAAGTACACAGCCACTTGTCCGAACCACGCACAAAACTAATTATAAAGCAGCAGGAGACACCACGTGGTAATAGACCATGGCTGTTATTAGTACATAATAATTCCAAACCCAAATCATCGATTATAGTACTCTTGCTACCTTGAAGAACATAGAATTGTGCTGGAATAATTACTTAGGGACCCTCCCTGAGTAGAAACCACGCTATTTTTATTGTTGTAAATGACTAATTCTTCTGATTTTCCTTAGGAGATTAGAAACGCTGTCTAGTCACCAAACACAAAACAAAATTAAATCAAATAAAAAATAGGAACAAAGAAAAAGTCTCTTTATGCTCTGTGGTCAGAAAAAGAAACATGATTCAAATGCCATTTACTTGAAAACTAAAGTTACTATTTAATTGTATTATTTTAATTTATATGTTCCAATGTTTTATTTAATTTATAATTTTAGAAAATACTTAATGTATCATTAATTATAAGTCTGTTTTAATAAATATTTATATACTCGTTATACAAATACACCCATATCAGAATGTCATTGCTATAATTCTTTTGGATGATAAATTATATTCATGTAGAAGTAATCTGCTTTAGCTTGGTGAATACTTAAAATCATATAAAACATGTTTTTAAAAGCTTAATTTACTCCAGAATACATCTGAAGTTTCTCTGCTTACTTAATTACCTTTGACAAATTATTTTATAATCAGATTCAGTTCTATCACAGATGTTTTGATTTTGGTTTGGGGTCACTAACTCTCATCTCCTCTTGTAGTTAGATTAAATGTGAGTTCTTGAAATCAGAGACCCTTCAAAAGTTTTTTCCCTCCTTTCATTATACATGTGTGTGTGTGTGTGATTATAATTTACACCACATATATTTCAGGACATAATTTTTATTTCTGCCCATGAAAATATAGTTTAATTCTTTAATTCTTGGCTATTTTGTTCGTATTAGACCCTTTCCTTAATTCAGTGCCTGGATTTCAAGAAGGAATAGAAATGAAGACAAAGTTTGAATTAATATTTATAAAAATGCCCACCTGACAAATTTCATGTATAATCAAATGATCTACGCTCAGAATGGGATTGAATCAGAACTTTCAGTCATCTCTCTCTGTTCAGAAAATTTAAAGTAAATCAGAGATATAAGCGGCCTGCTTTATGAATCATTTTACTGTATAAGTATAATTTTTGCTGAAAAATACTTTACCTATATATTTAAGGTAAGGTTTTAAGCTATATATACATATAGTCTACATAAGATATATATATTACTGTATATCTTAAATACTTCAGGATTTGCCAATATAAAGTGAGCCTATAACATAAGACTTAAAATTATATGTCTTCTTATTTAATCAAAAGACATTTAAAAATTTTAATTCTTATTAAAATTGTTTCATGATTGTGTTTTATAGTCCTAAAACCCTTATCACAGTTTCTATGATGTTTTTGTTATCATGAATGTTTTGTGGCACAAGACTCTTCATCTTGAGGCCACTTTTTATAAGCTTGAAGTCATAATTCATAATTATTTATTATATTAGTATAAGTGTTGAGAAAATTACACCATAGAGTCAGGGACATTCATGATTTATTGTTCAATCCCTCTTTCCATCACTTATCACAATGACAGTTGGAAGTTTTCTAAGCCCTTTAAGACTGAATCTCTTCAACATACCTAAAGACGGCCTGGGTTTTGGACCTGGATATAATTAGGATTTTTGTATTTAAATCATTAACAAGTGCATATCTAAGGGTTCTATATCCATGGATTCAACCAACCTCAGATAGAAAATATCTGGAAAAAATATTACATTGTTGCTGACTTGTACTATGTAGTTAGGCCCATGGTGGTTGTATTTGTACTAAACATTCCTTTCTTGTCATTCCCTAAGAAATACAGCATAACAATTACTTATGTAGCGTTAACATTGTTTTAGGTACTATAGGTTGTCTATGGTTGAGTAAAGAATATGCATGGGTCATATGAATATACTACACCATTTTATATAAGTGACTTGAACATCCATGGGTTTTGGTATTCATGGGGCTCTGGGGAACAATCCCCTGTGGATATTAAGATGACTGTACAAATAACTTCAACTCTCTCCTTTTTCAAGTTTGCCTCATCTATTATTGGTTCTTTGCTTTTCTTACATATTTTTAAATGTTGGCATTTTTGTTAAGATAACCTCAAAGCTATATGTTGCCTTATGAAGAATTGACAACTTTAATTGGTATGAACAAGGCATATGATTAGTTTTATTTGTACATATTTGATAAAGTATGGTATTTGTTGTTTCTTATAGACACCCTTCTTAAGAGTAAAGATGTTTTTTGTTAAAAGCTTTTTGTCAAATGCTTTTCAGTATCATATTCTATTTCTGTTTTACCCTGTCAATATAGAATTTTTAATTGTTTGTTGCATTATAATTTTAATATATTGTCTACATTATAAACATTAATATTTGTTTTGTATTGTTTCACCTATGCTCATGAGAGATATTAGCCACTGATACTTTCCTATGTGTTCTATGTGAACTTTGGTCTCTTAAAATGAAGGAAGGATGAATACATTCAGGAAAAAATCATTTAAAAATAACCATTTATTATTTCAAAATATCCTTCTTTGTCCCTAAATATACCTGTTTTAAAACCTACTTCATTTAATATTAGAGCACCTATACAAGATTTGCTGTTAATTTTCCATAATATAAATTTTTAATTCCTTCTACTTTCAGTCTTTCTGTTTAAAGTGTTTCTTTTATGTAGCATATACTTCAATTTTGTTTTCATCTAACCTGACATTAGTATTTTTAATTGCGGTATACAATCAATTCATTCTCAGTGTGATTAATAAATATTTGATGTTTATATCTACCATTGTTATTTTTTTCCTCTTTAATTTTATTTTGACCTGGCTTTCTGTACTTTGTTTGCTTTATTAATAAAGTATATTTAGCTGTACATATTAAGTATATTTAATTATAATATATAAAGTATATTTAGCTGCAATCTAGTAATAAAGTATATTTAGCCATAATATAGTCAAGATAAATCTTTCTATACTCTGAATAGTAATCTTATAAAAAGAAAAAGAGATCATGAAATGCATATATAGTTTAAATAAACTCTTCTGAATGTTATCTTTTATTATAGCTATAGTTTGAAAGATTAAATAATCAATCAAAAAAGTAATCAATTGAATCAACTAAGCTGTGTTCCAAAGTTGGTCATACATTAGCAGAAGAAATTTAGATATCTCAGGAAAATGCAGTTTGTAAGTATCTCTTATTTACTATACTGAAACTACTGCAGAGTCCTTGTGTGGAACTACCTCTGTAACCGAGTTATTCTCATGTAATATAATAAGCTACCAATATTACATGTAAATTTAATATGTACAGTATTATACAAAATATGTATACATAAAAATATATGCATATTATATATGCATTTCATATTTCTTTTGGTATATATTGTATGCATGCACATAGGAATAACAATAATAATAATAATAATATAAAACACTACCACTTATATTTCCCATATTATAGACCAGTGTGCTAAACATTTTTATTAATGTATTTTAATATAGTTAAGACATCTTATAATCCTCACATCAACCCTGAGAAACAATTAGTATTTTATTATCACCCCTTTACATATGGAGGAACTTAATCACAGTTTCAAAAAACTGCCCCCAGTGAAAAAGCCAGGAATCAAGTTCTTCCTGTGAAGTTCCCAAATATTGCTCTTGACATTATACAATATTGTTCCTCATATACCTAGAAGTGTTTCTCATATATATAGAATTGTTTCCTGCTTAGGGAAAATTGGAAAATCCTCAGTAGCTAGTTGTTAAAACTCTATGTGTGTATACTTTTGCTTTGTTTTAACTGCCCACCTATGAATAGACCATAATAATAACACACAAGTTGGCAACCCAGACATAATTCTTAAAAAAATTTTCATCCACTTCAGGTAAATTTTCCCAAAGTTGAACAACAAAAAGCATCTTTTATTTGCATTCTCTTCCTGGAGAATAGTTTGAGTCAAGAAACCATTCATTCTTAAAACTCTAGGAATTCACCATAATACAGAACAGTTTCTTCAAACTGGGACATAATTATCACTAAAAGTATAGTGAGACTTTACTACATGTCTGTAGTATGGATAAGATAGAATATATTTCCAGAATTGTAGTTTTCCTAAAACTGAAGTACCTAAAATACCATTATGAAGGAGAAATCACACTGGATGTGTTTTCCCAATTCCACTTTTACAATCACCCTCTACTTTTATAACAAAAGTGGAGATCTCTTACCAATCTCAAATTTAACTGTGTTACATTTCCCTTTGAAAATAACATTAAGACATCTAGCATTAAAATACATTATAATGTTAATTTTTAAAATATGTAAACAGTTACATTCTTGCAACCTTTTATGTTAAAACATTTTAGGTACAAATCATAGTTTTTCAAAATGTTTCATGCCTATATGGGAAAGCAACTTTGATGGCACTTCTGGTGATTCATAGATCACACAGAAAGGCTAAGAAGAATGAATTGAGTAATAGAAATTATTATAACATTCGTTTCATTGACATCTTCAAAAACTTACAGATTTGATGCATTCTTATTAGAAGAGATATAAAAATAAGTGTCTTCATTTGTCATCACTTGAAAATTATTTTTATAAACATGATCTGATCCGCTTTTCAACATAATGCAGCATTCAGTTTAAATAGCAATGAAAAGAACTAAATGTGTTTTGCTTCCTCTCCCCCAAGCAATTGAGGAAGATTATGACTACTTTTCTGGAAGTGATTAAGGAAGCAGGATGAGTCACAAATGCTGGAAGTTAAAACAGAGCTGAAGTGGTAAATTGTTTCAGAGCAGATGTTTAAAGGAAATGAAACCAACATCTGAGAGGAAAGAAAGGGTATTACAGAACTGGAATAATCTTCTCAGTGACCTTCCTTGAAGTCCACTTTTGACAGACACAACTTGCCAAATCCTAGATTTTATGAAAACAGTTGTGGTAAGTGGAACCATTTTAATGGTCCTAATTACTGTATCTCTAACTGTTGACACTATTTCTCCAGGCAGGTATTCTGCAATGATAATAACTATAAAATATCATCAACTACTAGTAGTACTTATTGACACCTACCCTCAGTGAAATACTTCCCATAAATCAGACTGAAGTATAAAAAGTAATATTCCTATTTTGTGTATCAAGAAATAGTTAGAAATGGAAAGGTTTTGTAAGTTGGCCATGATTTCACCAACCACTTGAATTATTTCAAAAGACAAAGTTCAATTTCAGCTCTGTTTTTTCCCCCAAAACCAAAGTTGTTCACAGCAATATGCTATTTTATATAAGTTAGGATACTTTTATTTTTCTGTTTGTTTGAGGGAGAATATTGTCAATAATGAACACATGACTAAAAATCAAATTTTAGTAATTCCGAATATATGCTTAAGAGTAGTGCAATGTCATCTAACGCACCTACCCAAACATCCTTAGTATAGATTTAAAAGCCAGGTATTAAATAATATTTATAATGTGTTTACACATTGAAAAACCAAACAAAGCAACCAATTTATGATTACTTCCTTTGTTAGGCAGAATAATGGGCCCCATATATATTCAAGTCTTACTTCTCAATACATGTAAATTTGTAAACTTACATGGCAATGGAGAATTAAGGTTATGGTGAAATTAAGTTTGCTAATTAGTTGACTCAGGATGGGATCACTTAGCTAGACCTACTATAATTACAAGGGTCGTAAAAGTGGAAGAGAGGCAAAAGAGAAAGAACCAGAGAGATGCACTGTGATGAACCCTCAATTCAATGCTACTGGCTGGACAAATGGCAAATGGGACCATGAACCAAGGAATGTGTGCAAACTCTTGAAGCTTTCAAAGCTTCTCCCTAGAGCTTCCAGATCAAATGCAGCTCTGTCTGCTGACACCTTGGTTTTACCACACACCTTGGACTTTTGACTTCTAAAACTATAAGGTAATAAATTTGTTTTATCTTAAGCCACTAAATTTGTGAATTTTTTTTTACAGCAGATGAAAGACACTATTATACCTATTATGGAGAAGGCAAAACTTGACCTCCACCCATCTTATGTTTTCAGCTGCTACTCTGACAAAAGGACAGATTAACAAAACAAAGACCGGTTATCGACAGACGCTGCAGTCCACATCATGCAGGAGAAATCCAAGCAAGAGTAACTCAAAGTGGGGGCTTGTGATTCTGGCTTATTTTATATGTTCAACAATGGACAGTAAATTTGTAGAGAAATTATAGGTAATAGACTTTATAAAAAGTATAGTGAAAGCCACCAAATCATTTAAGAAGAGTAATATCAAATATAAACATTTTAAGATGAGTTTCTGTAGATGGGCAATGCTGGATGGAACATGAATAAAAGCAGTTTTGCAGAAAATATGATGGTTTTGATTAGTTTAACCACAGCAAAGTGGAGAGGGTTAAATAAAAATGACAGAAGACAGGAAGACTTGCTAATGAAATGTATGGGGGAGGTGAAAAATGGAAAATTATGAGTGACTGTTAGGTTTTTAATTTAATTAATTGGATGTGTGCCATTGCAATTTACTAACGTGGGAAAGATTTTCTAAAGAACAATTTGAGAACAAAATATAGAGTTCTGTTTTTAACAGGTTAACTTTTTTAGGACTAGAGAAAATGTGATAAAAATATTGTTATTTAATACATGGATATATATACTATTAAGTATAGGTGTACGCATATATACATAAACACACACATATATGAAGCACGCATACATATATGGTTGTCATTCTGTGTAAAGTTTAATGAGTCAGGCCACTGTATTTTATTTGGGATTTTAAAAAAGATAAATGTACTGTAGCAAAGTTACTGATATTAATTAATAATATAATTGCTTAGATTTTATCAGTAATAGATTCTTGATGTTATACTTAATGCACTGTTGTCATAATGTTGGTGAATAAAATGAGCTATCTATGGGGTAAATAGATAAAACTCTAAGTGAACTCTAACATTTGTTACTGCAAGATTATAAACCAAAAGTTCTTAGAACAAGTTATACATAAAGAAATGAAAGAAAACATTGACATGATAGGAAGTTTTATTTTCTTCTTTCTAAAGTAGATTATAAATACACATATATAATTTTAGATGTCAAACAGACAAAAATTAAGTTAAAATTAAATTATATGGTAACGGGTATATAAATATTCATTACTATTCTTTCTTTTCTATC
Organism: Furipterus horrens; assembly: GCF_987537825.1. Classification (NCBI taxonomy): domain Eukaryota; kingdom Metazoa; phylum Chordata; class Mammalia; order Chiroptera; family Furipteridae; genus Furipterus; species Furipterus horrens. Next base: position 15,090,651 of record NW_028327182.1, read on the forward strand.
CAAACAAGCAATACTTGTTAAGTGCTTTGAATTCTCGAAAGCATTTGTGCCCTGTCAAGTTTTCTGCTATTGGCATGTGGCATATGGTGTTAATCACATTTCATCAGGGCTAAATTAAAGATATTTATGGCTAATGCTTATAATTTTATAAGTGTGAAGCACTGGTCAGAAACCTGGGAGATGATCAACATAGAAATTATATGTAAAATTCACTGGAGTAGATGGGATGACTCAGAAAGTGTAAAGAGAAAAATAAAAATAAAAGAGACTCAGTACTGGATCCTGAGAAGCTTCATGGTACGATGTTGGTAAAATACAAGTGGCCAATGAGGTGGGAGGACAACCCAAGAATCTAGGGTGATTTCAATCAGGATAAAATCATGAAATAAGAGGTGGAGTAAAAATTAGGACAACGTCTCTGACAAAACACAGTGGTAGCCAATATTTCATCCCCTGAAATGGAAAACTTATGGAACTTCTCATGAGTGGCAATGGGAAAAAGCCATATTGCTGATTGAATGCACAGCCTAGACTTTCCCAGCTTAGTAAAAGGTGAAAACAGAAATTTGCCTTCGCTGGAGGGAGGAAGCAGAGACACCAGAGCAAAGAGAAACCAGGCCCATTAATTGACTTTTAAAATAACCATTAATTTATCAATCTTATTCTGAATTATCTAACCGCCTTCTCTAGGAGGAGATAACTTAGAATTTCAGACAATGTTCCTAACTTAGCAAAGTGGGGTAAAAATGTCAATAGTTCTTCATGAGTAGGCTAAAACTTATACCCCTAATTAAAAATGTAATATTCTTCACAATCCCATCCCAGCTTTCACTAAAAATATATACTCTTATTATCCTTTACATGGATTTTGTAGCTATCAATTAATTACAAAATCATGTGTATTCTTAATCAAGCCTGACACCCTCATTCTCTTTGCTAACTACCTGAACACCAGTCATTTTAATAAGCCTTTTAAATTAAAGTAAACCTTCATAGAAAAAAATCACACTAATGATAAATGAGCTCAATGAATTATCTCAAAGTGAACATATCATTATAAACACTACACAGGTCAGGCAATAGAACATCAGCTGCACAGCAGAAAGCCTCTTTATGTCTCCTCCCCGTCACTATGCCCTGTCTTCTCTCTGATAGACACAATTTTGAGCTTTATATAAATCGAATCATAGAATATGTATTATTTTGCGTCAGCCTTCCTTCTGTCAATACATTTGTGAGTTTCATCCATGTTATGTTTGTAGCAGTGTTTTTATTTATTTTTATTACTGTGTAGTTATTTATCTTATAAGTGTATGATGTTTTATCTACTTGAATTTGGACAACTGCAAATTATTCTGCTATTAGAATCTGTGTACACCATGAGAGTTCCTGTATACATTTAAACTAAAATATACAGCATCTGAGTGACCAGACATTCAAAACTCAGTGGAAGATATGCCTGAATGGAAACCATGAAATCCAAAAGGTCTAAATATGAGAAAGCGTTTGACATCATCACAAAACACACACACACACACACATGCACACACACAAATACAAACACCTATTCACAATGGAAACAGTGATACAAAATACAGTCATAGAAAACAGGGCACAGATCTTAGATCTTGCCAACCTGGGTGCCTGTGATAATTGAGTTTAAGTTTTAAGAAGAAATGTTGAAAGATTTTTTTTAAAAACCACTTTACCGAGGTATGATTTCCTTACAAAAAGTTGTAGTTATAGATCTTAGTCCAGGCACAGGATGCTCATAAATTTTTCTGTGTAATTACAGTGGAGATGAAGGGGAAAGTGGACTGATTTGTGAGGTATTGATAAATTAGTTGGTAGGGGAAACACTTGAAGAAGGAAAGAGGAATCAGAGATAACTCTGAAGTTTTAAATTCAGCACCTAGGCAGATGTGACCCCTACTTCCCAAAGACTGAAGGAGATTCAGAATTCGTGATGGGTAAAGTAGGGAAGTAAAAAAGAAATTTGCCATTTTAATATAAGAAATAATGCCAAATGCAGGGTAAGTGTTCATAAATATTAATGTCTCTGTCTTTTGGACCTTTAGAAATAATACTTTCTCATTCAAAACTACTGTTAACCATTTAGGACACAACTTGTTACTTAAGTCAATACAAGTCAATGAATAAGAAAAAAGAAGCTAAAATTTTAAAACAATGCGAGATTATAGCTAATATTATAATAAGAGGTAATAGTATGCGGCTGTTAAAAGACCTTAAGTAATTATCTATGACATTATCTCCGTAAAATGTGATGAGTCAGTATCACATACAGGTTTTCAGAATACAAATTATGTGAATTTTACTCATCTTTTCAAGTTCCTTTCCCTAGGACATGACGGTCCTCTTCCACAAAATGTTGTAGTGGGATTACTCTGACAAAGAGACATGACCTGACTGTAATTGCAAATTAGCCATGGAGAAAGAACTTTGGAGCTAAGACAATCACGGCTATTGTCTTAAGGGTGGGGAACAATCTCTGCAGGAAGTACAATATATCTTATGTTCTGTTTTATATGGAAAAAAGGGAGAATCTCAATTTAAATATCCTGATATTATTCTCTTTAGAAGTGAAAAAGCTGCCAGAATGTAAGTTAAAAGAGCAGATGTCTAGTCTAGGACATTTTCCAATTTTCATTAAATCAATGAAGCATTTTACAAAAACTTTATACAGAGGTTTAGGAATAGTCAGCATAATGTAAAAATTTGGCTGACCTAAATATACATTCAAAGTATAATAAAATGTTAACTTTGTAGCACTTCCCATATTGAGATATGAGGCTATAGAATCATAAAGGGACACTTTGAGTTGCAATTAAATGAAATTGCATTGAAATTAATTATTTTGTTTATGTTTTTACTACTTCACATGAGTATAATATGTTTATTATGTACTAAATATGTTTGTATATTTTGTTTAGTTTTACAGAATCAATCACATCTGTTCATCATTCATTTGACAGTTCATATATTTGAATAAAATGACATTGTTACCAAATAGTACTAGCAAAAATTAAGAATGCAGTGATTTTCAAAGTTTGTCTTTGTTCTTTGAAATAACATCTAAATATAATTTTATTGCTTTAATTTTGCATATGTGCTAGAAGTGTAATTAATTATGGAGATAAGAAAGCCAATAATGTTTACATCATGGTATTTAAAAAAAAAAACAGGTTTTGTCTGAATTAAAGAACTAGAATTTCACAAACATGGTTTAAATGCTAAGATTACTGAGAAGAAGTTCTATTAATTATACATTTTAATAATCAGAAAATAATCTATAATTCTATTAATAGTGCAAATATATTTGTTGGTATATCTGTGTGTTTATGTGTATATAGAATTTGGGTTTACAAATTACTTTGACATATTAGTAGAATAAGATTTTGATCTACTGGCTTTATCTCTATTAATGAGATTTTTGTTCTCATTAATTCTTTTAACTCTAAGCAGTAGACTTTATAGATTTTGGTTTTTGTAGTTTAGGAAAGTAACATGATGATAACAGAAGTGAGTTCTTGATCTTTAATAGTCCATGGTTAAGAATCTGGAGAATTTATATATCAGATAGTTCCCTCATGAGCCCACTTCCTCATTGAGCAATTTTAAAAACAGGAGAAAAATCTTGTTTTAGTGAGAAAAGAAGTCTCTTAAGATGTTAGAACAGGTTGATGTTGAAGTAGGTCTTGAAAAGAGGCATGCTTTCTGCTTCCTTATCTTTAATCTAAGCTCCTAAAGTCACGTGGTACAAATAAAAGATTCTTATTTGGAAATCTGGCCAGTGAGGTTTTTTCTTTAAATTTTTTTTAAAACAATTATTTATTTATTTTCTTTTAGAGAGAGGGGAAGTGTGCAACAGGTACCTGGTCAGTGTGCAACAGATACATGATCAGTTGTCTTTTGTGCATGCCCAACTGGGGATCCGGCCTGCAACCCAGGCATGTGCCCTGACTGGGAAATGAACCAGAAACCTTTCCATTCCCAAGCCAAGGCTCAATCCACTGAGCCACACCAGCCAGGACTGATCAGTGAGTTTTTTTTTATCAATAATTTTTATTTTTTAATTAAACATGCCTTACAATATCATATTAGCTTCAGGTGTACAACGTGGTGACTACACATTTATATAACTTACAGAGTGATCGCCCCAATAAATCTAGTACCCATCTATTATAATTATCACAATATTATTGACTATATTCCTTATGCTGTACTTCATATCCCCATGACTATAACTCCAATTTGTACTTCTTAATCCTTTAATTATTTTAACCAATTTCCCCAACCTCCCTCCTGTCTAGCAATCATTAAAATGTTCTCTGTATCAAAGGGTTTGTTTTTGTTTGTTCCTGTGTTTTTGTTTTTAATTCCGCATGTAAGTAAAATCATGTGACATTTTAATCAAGGTCATCCGTGTTGTTGTGGATGGCAAGATTCTCTTCTTTTATTTATGGCTGGGTCATATTTCAGTGTATATGTGCATCACTTCTTTATTAATTCATCTATTAATGGAAACAAAAGTTGTTTCCATATCTTGGCTATTGTCAATAATGATACAATGAACATATGGACACATATGACTTTTTGAATGACTCAGGTATCTTCAGATATACCCAGATGTGGAATTGTTGGGTCCTTTCTTATCTCCTGCTTTAGCCTTTGTTTTAAAGTCTAGTATGTCTAATATAAGTATTGCTACAATAGCTTGTTTGTTTGTTTCTATTTGCATGAAATATCTTTTTCCATCCTTTACTTTCATTCTATGTGTATCTTTCAATCTGAAGTGAATCTCCTGTAGACAGCATGTATAAGGGCCTTCTTTTGTTATCCATTCAGCCACCATATGTCTTTTTGATTGGAGCATTTAATCCATTTACATTTAAAGTAATTGTTAATAAATTTATGGTTATTTCAATTTTATTATTCATGTTTTTGATATTTTTTATCTTCTTAAAAAAGGCATCTTTAACATTTTTTCTAGTACTTGTTTAATGGTGGTGAACTCATTCTGGTTTGGAAAGCTCTTTATCTTTTCTTTGATTCTAATTGATAGTTCTGAATGAGTAATCTCAGTTACAGGTTCTTGCTTTTCATCACTTTGAATTTCATGCCAATTCCTCTGGCTTGCAATGTTTCTGTGGAGAAATCAGCTGACAGTCTTATGGAAGCTCCTTTGAAAGTAACTAACTGCTTTTCTCTTGCTGCTTTTAAGAAATGTCTTTTTGTCTTTAAACTTTGGCATTTTAATTATGATGTGTCTTGGTCTGGGCCTCTTTGGGTTCATCTCCTTTGGGACTCTTGGTGCTTCCTGGGCTTGCATATTGATTCTTCACCAGGTTAGGAAAGTTTTCTGTCATTTTTATTTCAAATATGTTTTCAATTTGTTACTCTCTCTCTTTTCTTTCTGGTACCCCTATGATGCAAGTATTGATTGCTATATTGATGTTGTCCCAGAGGCTACTTAAACTATTCTCATTTAACTTTTCTTTTTCTTTTTAATATTCTGATTGGGTGTTTTTTGCTACCTTTATCTTTCAAATCACTGATTCAGTCTTAGGGTTTATCTAATCTATTGTTGGTGCCCTCTAATGTATTCTTTATTTTAGTTATTGTATTATTTCTTTATGATTAGTTATTTTTATTATTTCTATGTCCTTCTTAATGCTATTGAAGTTATCACTAAGTTCCTTGAGCATCCTTATAGTCATTGCTTTGAACTCTTTATAAGAGAGATTGCTTGCCTCCAATTCATGCCATTATTTTTCTGGTGATTTCTCTTCTTTCATTTTGGGCATGTTTCTTTGTCTCCCCATTTTGACTGCCTCCTTGTGTTTGCTCCTAGTATTAGCTGTTATGTTTCCAGGTTTTGGTATAGTGGCGTTATGTAGTAAGGGTTCTATTTGGGCCAGTGGCACAGTCTCCCCGATCACTGGGACTAGGTGTTCCAGATGTGTTCTTGGTGTAAGTTGTCTGCCCCCCTATTGTAATTGAGCCTTGATTACTGTTTAGAGAGATTGGTTTTCAGGCTGATTGTTTGTAAGAACTAGCTGTGTCTACAGCGGAGAAGCCATTGTGCAGGGGTTGGCCCTAGGCAGCAGGATTAGTTTTGTCAGGGCTTGGCTCCTGCTAAGCCTGCTCTTGGAGTGCAAGTATGTTATTTGTGGAGTATGTCATTAGTTCAGCTAGATTTCAAGTAGTTCTCAATGATGGTTCTTCTGTAGTTTTGTTGTAATTTTTGAAGTGGTTGTGGGAAGAGGTGAGTTCATCATGTTTTTGCTCCACCATCTTGACCAGAAGCTCAATATGGTTTTGATAAACCTCATTTTCTAAGTAAGATACAAGACAATTGATGAACCTCACCAAGAAAAAACAGTATCCAGGCTTGTGTACAAACAAGTGTAGGTTACATACAGTGGTTATGTTCAATGTATCAGCAGAGGGAATGAAAGAAGACACAGCCCCTGTATCACCCCACAAGAAAAATAAACAGGGTGATTTTTCTCTTTGACTGAGTGTTGCACTAAAAGCCAGAACAAGATTACAAAGGGTCCTAATATTTGAGGGGGGGGTAGTTAATTTTTACTAACCAGGGGTATGGACTTGGGGGGGATTGCTGGGGGAGGGGGGTGCTGGGTGGAGGGGAGCAAGGGGGAGAAAATTGGAACTGTTGTAACAATATAATCAATAAAAAACATTAAAAAAAAAAGAAAAATCAGAGCTCTTATACAGAACAAGCAGAATGTTGCAGTGCACACTGGAATAAAAGAAAAGAGGAGACAATATGGATATGCCAGCATCTAAGCTGATGACAGCATGAAGAACCAGACAGGAAGATGTACAACTCAGAGGATATTAGCTTGGATAAATGACAACCAAGGAAAGACCAGATGGCCTCTTCTCTTCACATTGATGTGGCATTTTAGCAACACTAATGGGTACACTTTCCAAAATAAAGTTAAGAGAGACAAAAGCAAAAACAAAATTAAACACACAGATGAAAACCCCAAGGACCCAATTAAGCCAGGACTGTATTCCTGACCCACAGAAACTGTGAAATAGTAGATGTTATTTTAAACCCTTTTAAAGGTATAAAAATAACTGAGCCTGTCCAGAGGGAGAAACAGTACCAAGACCTGGAGGTAAGGCAAGGGTGTGGCCATGATTCACGGGGTGGCACAGAGCTGTATCTAAATCTGAAGGACGGGGATGAGGAAGGGTTTGAGACAAGATTCAAGTGGCAGAGAAGGGGTGTAAACAAAATGAAACAAAAACAAAAATCTTTCTTTAATCATGAATCTAGAGCAAGGATCACTAGTGCAGTGAATTCCCCCTATGATGGGGAGAAACAATGACCCAAAATGTACAAATACAACATGGACATAAATTATATCTCCAATATTTAGAGATTTTAGTTGTCTGAGGAAGACTCCATGATGAGGTTTGATTGAAGATGTTTATGCTGACAATGACAAGTATATCTAGTAATTTTTATTATTTCCTATTCATCTAAAGCTATCAGATACTATTGGCTCTTAACAATGATATGTGCTATGGAAATGAATTTCTTACCTCAATTTTAAGCATATAAAATTAAACACTGTATTAAGGGAATGTTACTAGGTATGTGGAACGTGCATTTATATTCTGTTTTAGATACAATGACTATGTCAATTTAAATAGCAAGTAAATATAGCTTTTAATTGTTTTTAAATGCAATTGCCATTTACTTTTTTAAAATTAATACTAATCTAAAGATAAATAAGCATTAAAATCTCACCTTTTTCTCTTTTGACTATATCAAAATTAATCTTTTATATAGACCATGTGTTTATTAAAACATGGAGAAAAGAATTTCAGTGTCATGAGATTGTCAGTTACTTGTACTCTGAGAAGAGATCTGGTTTATACAAGCCCAATATTAAACAATAAAAATAAAACAAAACATGTAAATATCTATGTGATAATTAAATTTTACATCCCCATATTATATAACTTTAGTTAAGACAGATAGATTTAACCTAAAGGCTATTTCCAAATCAAGGAGAGAACAGATTAAAGGTTCAAGGATCCTCTATATAGAAGATTTATTGCTCTTTTCACTACCAGCATGATCCATATACCTTCAAGAGATTATTGGATAGAATGTGGGGATTTTACACATTTGAACCAGAAAAAAAAATTAAAACTCTGTAACTTTATTATCCTCGTATTGAAATTTAATGTTTCTTTCAATTATAAATCTTGGCCATAAACCTCATTAGTAAGAGCAATGCCAAAGACATTTTTAGAACAGATGTAACAAATATTATTTCTTGTTGCATACTTCCTTTAAAAAATTATTTGTGCTTGCTCATTCCTACTTTGAAATTAGTGTTTTATTCACATGACACCATATAATGTTATTAACTGCGTTGATATAGAAGCACATATGTTTCCATATTACATGTAGTTATTTTTAATACCTACATGTTAACAGAATTAGTTTCCTTTATAATCCCATGTAGTTTTACATTTTTCTGTTTTTAGAGACACTATAAAAAGAGGTTCATGGGCTTTGCCATGCTTGCAAAAGGTCTACTGCAAATTAAAAGTTTAGAACTCTTATTACAGGAGAGGAGCAGAGGGGTTAAGGAAAAGAAGAAAAGAAGAGAGAGGGGAGGGAAATGGATGGAGGAGACAATAATGACTATAGAGAAGAAACCTGGATTACCGATTCTTGGGGTCTTACTCTCCATTACCTCACTTGGTGCTAGCAGAAGAAATATCCAGGAATAACAGAATGGATCCAAACTTGCTTTGTAAGCAGATAATAGAAAAATTATTTACCTTTAAAACTAACATGAATTCTTTCCAAGGAGCTGTTCTACATAGAGAAGTTCACTTGACATTTCTACATTGTCTGAGTGTGTTTCTGACATAAGTGAGGGTAATTGAAAATCTGAAATATTTATTTTAGTTCTCAAATTCTATGCCCAAGGAAGGAACCTTAATCTACTCATTAGTATTTATGGATAGTATATTCATCCACTCTCCTCACCAGGTGCTCTGCCCTGAGAATTGTTTTGATTTGTTCTTTCTTCTCTTCGTCTCTTTATCCCTTCCTCCCTCTCCCTATCCCTCTCTCCTTGTTCCCTTCTTCTCAATTTTCTCTTGTCCTCCCTCCTTCCTTGCTTCTCCACTGCCTTCTTTCCTTTTTCTTTTATTCTTTCTATATTCCCCTTAAGCATTGTAGTTAAATTATTGTCAACCTAATGTGAAGTAAATATTTATCAGGAGAAACATTTTTAAAACTTTATACTTTATAAACTTTATGTTTTAGAATTCTCCCAAGAATGTATTTTTATCTGTAGAGGATCATTATAAATAGTTGTGAACATTAAAGTCAAGATCACCAAATGTGTAATACATTTTTTCTGAGAACCATGTCTAAAACAAATATGTTACATGCATACTACAAATAGACTCACACATATAGTTGAAGGCTTCAGTTATTTATATAGATTCTTCACATATTTTCTGAGTATGGTACTTTCAATAAAATCTGAGGTTTTTGCTAATTATAGACATTTTAAAAATAGAAAAAAATGTACTTATCTCTCTAGGAAACTACTATAGTTTTGAGAAGTGTTATGATCAAAATTATATTCATAGTACTTATGCTTCACTGATGTGTCACTATTAAATTCTTAAATCATGTGTCAACAAGGCTTTTCCATTACTTATTATAAAAATGCAATAACTATAATTGAAATATTATCATAAATTAACTTTTAAATATTTTATTTATTTATTTTTAGAGAGTAGGGAAAGGAGAGAAAAAGAGAGGGAGAGAAACATCAATGTGTGGTTGCTTTTTGCTCATGCCCAACTGGGGATCTGGTGTGTATAAACCAAACATGTACCCTGACTGGGAATTAAACCAGTGACCCTTTGGTTTGCAGGCCAACAATCAATCCACTGAGTCACACCAGCCGGGGCTGAAATATTATCATAAATGGTTCACATCTTTATTACATTTATGATCATCCTTTGAAAAATATCTTGTATCCTAAATTTCAAACACAAGACTTATTAGCATATTATTTAAGGCATAAAGAAATTTCTGCTATTGTAATAAGATTTTTGGTTTTTTATCAACCCTTTGTGGAATTTCTCCTATCTTATTGTGAAGTTTGAAATATTTCCATATATTGGTTTTATAAGTTAATAGGAAGTATTTTATTTCTTTCTTATTTCTTTTATTGTTATCTTGAGAATCATTTCAACTCTTTAAATATCAAAATGCTTTATACCATGGAGAATTTTTTTTCAGAAAGATTGTTGTTTCATGAATGTATTAAGTCTGATATCATACACATTTGCATGAATGTGTATTCTGAATGTAAATCAGCTAGAGATGCAACATCTGTAAGCAACATACATTATATTCCTCCATTAACAAAATATGATGCTCATCAACAGCTGAAGCTTCTTTATGAATGCGTTTTTCTCATACTGGAAAGTACTATTTGTTTCCATTCCTTCCATTTCACTGATATTTAACATTTACCATATTTCTCCTAACTCTTTATTTTACCTAAGTGGTTAGTGAGCATAATATTTTCTTTGAAACTCTTTCTTCTCTACTGGGAAATAATTTCAACTGCTGAAGTCAATCATTCTGTGAATGCAGACTTTCTTGGATACCTAACTCAATGGCTGTTATTCAGTTAACTTTTAGATCCTAAGTCCTGTTTTTGACACCCGTGTTTTTAAAAATATTTAAAAATAATATTAATTTATCCTGTAAAAGCTTAATATATGGGACATCTGAGGAAAAAACAACACATGAACACAGAAATATTACCTTATTTAAAAAGTACATTTACTGAGGAATATACATGAAATCTAATTTTGGGAGGTCAAATCTCATTGACACGTAAGAAAAAGACCCTTTAAAGTAAACTAAAATGAGAAACAGATTCATTGCAACTAGTGAAAAGCACATATTTTAACATTCATTGTGAATAGTTAAATATTACTATAATAATAGTTGAATATATTCTTCTTTTAACAATATAAATTATATTTAGTTGTAAGTGTGTGAAATTGCATCAGTGTCTGAATCCGCTGGTGATTATCTGTTTGAAACTTTTTAACATTGCAATGTAATACCATGTTATCAAGTCTTGCATTTCATATTTGATTTTTTTTTTGCCAAAGTTATATAGGAAACTTATTTTCCCCAAAATAATTGAGATGACTCAATTGTCTAACTAAACCTTTTCATCATTTTCTACTTGTCATTTTCTCTAACTTTTTCCCCTTTCTTTTACTGTGATTTTTAACAATTCTACAGGATCATTTTCATATACTTGATGACATTGTATTTTTGGCTGTATTTGCTCTTTTACTTCAAAATTGATTAACACTGTATGTTTATTGCAAATCCCACAATCAGCAAGAAACCGATTCACAAGCAGGCTCATATTAGAGGTAAGGAATAGAAATCCAGACTTGAAAAAAATTTTTCAAGCAGGAAAACTTAATGTTTTATTAAAGGCATTTTCTTGTCATGATTTGTTTTGCTTCAGTACACAACAGGAACTCAAGTAAGGTATCCTTGATTAATAAGGATACTTATAACTCAAGAGAATAAGAAATAATAATGGGGCGAGTCAATGGCAGGGCAGGAAATTTCAAACAAATGGGGCAAATTTTTTTTAAAAAGAGCACAGATAGTATGTGTTGAAAAGCAAATTATAGAAAGACTTACATAATGATTATGTATGTAGTAGCAGAGATACACTTATGAGCTGCTAGAGATGTAAGTAGAGGCAAGTCTAACATACTAAAAAGAATGTATTTTATCACAAAGGGAATGAGAAAACCAATGAAGTTTTCAGCTGGAAATGACTTGATCAGATTGTATTTAAGATAGAGACTGTGTTGGCAGCAAGATCAATTGACCTAGTGAGGAAAAATAAGAGGAAAAGAGACAAGTTAGAAACTTACAGCAGTTATTGGGGGCAGGGGGGTGTATTAGTCAGATTGCCAGTGCACGTGAAATTAGCCAACAAAGGTTGTCAGGACAAAAACAAAATTACCAATCTACCATGCAAAAAAGAGGCAAAATAAGCAATACTTATTAATTGACTATATGCCAACAATTTTTAAAAGGAAAGGTTAAAGGCAAATACATTTCTGACTTGAGAGATTAAAAGATGATACTGACAGAGGGTGAAAAATGAAGACTGGAATAGAAGGGACAGATTTGGGGCAGACATGTGTAGAATCTAAAATGCTTGTGGTAAATACAAATGAGGCTCTACAGAAATAAAATGGGTACATGTATCTGAAGGACATTTATGAAAACTGGGCTGGGGATTTGTATGTTTGCTAACCCTTGTCTGATAAGTATTATTGGAAATGAAGTGAAGAAAATAAAATACTTAAAATAATTTTTAAAAGTTGATTGAAGTTTATATCTATAGGCAGCTGTCCGTCTCGAGAGACGATGGTGTAGCTTCTTAAGAGTCTATCTGCACCGCCGAGAATGGCTGTGCAGTCCGACTCGGGAGTGACACGGTATCTGTCTCCTCCCGTGTTGAATCGACATCTTGCGATGACGCTGGAGTGTCCTCTCCAGTGAAGCTGAAGCTACAGAGCCTGGGCAGGGTGATATGGAGGGTCTGCTGTTGCCCATGCAGCAGACCCCCCCTCTCTTCGCAGCTGAAGGGTCCAAGGGAAAGACGGAGTCAATACAGCTTGGCTTCAGGTGCGCTGCAGGAGTTGCCGGTGTTGACTACAACGTCAAACCGCCTTAGGGACTCCGGCTCCGGATTTTCTGTCGGGGTTTACTCCCTTAGCCTTTCCCCTGAAGAGGTATGCCGCAAGGCAGCGGAGGTTTTTTGGAGTCAGAGTTTTCCTTCTCTGATGTGCCCTGACTGGAAGATCGAACCAGCGACACTTAGCTCGCAGGCCGACGCTCAATCCACTGAGCCAAACCAACCAGGTAAATATATATATATATACACACACAAAACAATAAAAAGAAAGTAGATAGAATACTTTAAAGAAAGATAGTAAGATTTTTATATTATATATGATATCTAGAAAGAGATAATGAAGACAGGGATGATCTCAAAATCCTGCCTGCAAAGTATGTCACTCTAATGTGGATCTTGAGATTAGTTCACATATGAAATCCAAGTAGCAGTTGAAACAATAAGAATAAATAAATTTCTTATGGAAATTGTATAGCAAGAAAATAATGGGTAGAATTTTAGAGAAAAAAATAAATGAAGGAATGACAAAGAATGGTGCTTAAATAAGGTTCTGATAAGAGATCTAAAAGGAAAGTGAAAAAAGGAAGCAGGCATAGGACCAGTAAGGTATGTTTGGAAAGAATCCAAAGAAGAACAATACAGAGACCGTGACTGACAACGTGAAACAGATTCTAGAGTTTTCTGTAAGGAAAAAGGTACATAATGGAATGACAAGTCATGAGATCGATAATGACTTCATTGTGAAAATGGTATGTGAGGGATGAGAGAAGGGCTCAGACTGAAGTATGTTAAGAGGTTAGAGTACATTACAAAATGATGCCTTCTATTTCATAGAAAGTTTTAATAGAGTGCAGAGATATGAGAGGGTTGTTTTTCCTGGGAAAAGCCTGAGTTTCTTTCTAGATGAGCTTTAGCAGTGAAATATCAATAGATCCAAAGTACTGTAAAAGGCTTTAAAAAAAAAAATAAGCAAGGGCTAAATTAGAAAAATCAGTGGAGGCATGGAAAGAGAGAGTCCTCTGAGTAGTACATGTGCACGTATGGGTGTGCGATGCTGTGTATTTAGAGAATTCACTGTTAGTGCAAAATTATGGAAAATGATTAACTTCCTACGCAATGGATTAGATTTCTTAAAGCAAGTAGCAGATGCTTACACATGAGCGTGCTCACATCAGCAGAGGAATAGAGATAACACAACCATCACTGAAATCTATGGAAAGGCAAAAGGAGTAAAGAATAGTGCCAGTTGCCCTACACAAGTTAGAAATCATTTATCTGGATCACCCAGCACTGCTGCAGTCACTAGACATTACCAACTGTTTGGACTGAGAGCTGAAAAGGTAGACCACAAGATTGATTAAACTTCCAATTTTTTCAAGGGTAATTTCTTCTCTTTGTGCCATCCACACACCTGATATATGCCAATTTTAGCATATGTCAATTGTAAATAAATGAATCCAGTAAAGATCATCCTCACAAAGGGCTGTCCTAAATTGTAAATCAACCCCCAGCTTCATTTTTCTTAGACTCACTCTGCCTTCGGAGTGGGGGCAGGCACTTGCCCGGGCTGCGAGGACCAAGAACAGAAGTGAATCAGAGATGACAGGTCCAACTGCCCTGGCTAGGCTTACTGTGGGCACCTGTCTGTGACAGGCTCCTTCAAATGTGCTGTCTAAAAACAGTGACATCAGAGCACAGGAATAATCCTGAGGGTGGAAATCTCTGCTGGATTCCTTCCCTTCTCCCCAGAAATTAGACTAGAAGCATAGAAGAGTCCAGAAGCCCTTTTCTAAAATAGTGCTATCTTCTGAGGGCTTGACTTTTATAGTGAATGTCATTTTCTGTACAGAATGTCATTTTTTGACCGGAAGGTCCTTGTAACTGATTCTAAGAGTGCAAATGGAATGTATGACCATATAGAATCGATGTTGATAAACAAAAATCTCAAGACAAAACCATCTAACTCATGCCCCCCCCTTTTTTTTTCTGCTCTCTGTCTCTCCTTCTGGCACACACATACAAACACAGAAGAGGTGTCGTTGATGAAAATACCCACTTCTTCTGTTCAGATGGGATGATCTCCTGTGTATTTTGATCAGGAAAACAGCTCTGACTCCCCATAATTTAATACATAGACCTTTGAAAGTTTCCTTTCTATGACCATTGCAATAGCTTTACCAGAAGCTGTCTGGTTGGTTTAATTTAGAATTACTGTCAGATGCTTCTCCAGAGTGAATAACCACCTACTTCTACTGTGTTTGCATGCTGCTGACAGAAATGGCAATGATCATTATAGCTATCGACACCCTATGATGACAGTTAATACAAATTTCATTGCCCCACACCTAAGCGCTTTCTTCTCTGCAACAACATCTCTGCCTGGCACCCCCTTCTATTTATGACACTGCCCTAAACGCACACCTTCAATATATCATTTGTAGACAGAACTCGAACACTGATGTTCAGCTGCTAAAAATGAGTATGCTCTAGTATATCTAGTGTACATCCATTCTGATGGTTTTGGTGCTTGTACCATACTAATATCGATAGCTATGTATTTAGTTTAAATTGCCTATATCATGATCCGTACATTTAGACTTATTTAGCAGGTTCTTTTCCTCCAAATGACCAACGATTCTAGAATGTACTTTGCAACTATTCTGTGGTCAACAAATTTTCCTCTAAATATTACTCCTTGTTTTTATTAAAATATTACTATCACCTATGTTTCAATTCTTTTAACCACTTACAGTATTACTTTTATTTTATGCTACATATAACTCAGTGTATTGAGGTGGCACTGATATCATGCTTGCTTCCAAATACCATTTTCAAAATGTTGCATTTCTGTTATTTGTTAACAATTCTGCTTGCTCTGGGTATCATGTTGTGTATCTGTTGCTTTCTCATGACCTTCAAATAAAGATTATATATATACCTCTGTTAACCCTCTCCAGTACTTTAACAACATAAGCTCCTGCATTACTGTCCTCTATTGTATTAAAACTTGTCCTGTTAACGTATGCTATTTAAATGTCCACATGAAAATGTCTCCTGTCACAGTGCTTCTCTTCCATTCCACTTCAATAACCCACATGTAGTCTCAGGGCAGAATGTTTTATCATCTAAAAATGAGTCATCTCGCAAGTCACAAACTCAAACAAGCTATTTTCTAGTTACAACCTCTTAATGTGCAGCAGGCTTATTCAAGTACATTGTGTTCAATTATTCTTTTGCTTTGTCAGGTTTTCCGTCCTCTAGCAGAGCTAGTTATGTCCTATCCATCATCAACTTCATTTGTTTATTTTTCTTAAGAGCTTTCTTTATTGATATATCCTGAATACACTTGGTTACCTCACAAGATATTACACTTTTACCATCTAACTTTACATCCACTCTATGAAAAGGCAGCCATCTGCCTTATCCATATGCAAGAAGTATGGTGCTGTTAAAGAAAACAAGGGTTCATAAACTGGAAGAAAACTGTGACTTCAATTGTTCATTGTCGGTCTCAGCTAGGCCTTACATTATTTGAAAATATTACTACAATGATAGGTATACACAGCCTAGATTAAAATTTTGGATGGTATCTGGCATAAGAGTTTTAATGAAAACAAGGTTAGAAGCTCTAGTAGAAGTCTCAACCTTCACATATTGGGAGAGTCAAGAGAGCAAATGAACTCCTGCACGAAGAGAACACGGGAAGATCTAAAAACACTGCATTGCAGTGGGGAACATTCTGTAATCGGTTTCCCTATCATATTGTTACTCATTCTATCACTTTAATTGACCACGTGTGTGCTAGGTAGAATAAAGTCCCCCAAAGATGTTTAGATCTTAATCTCTGCACCTGGAGGGATTCTGCAGATGGGATTAAGTTAGGAACTAACTTAATCCAACTTAAGTTGGATTGTCTGAAGGGATCAAATCTAATCACATAGGTCATTAGTATAGGAGAATGTTTTCTGGCTGAGGAATGAGGTGACCTCTAGAATCTAGATAGGCAAGACATCTCCCAAAAGAACCCAGGACTGTCAAAATCTTGATTTTCACCCACTGAGACCCATGTCAGACTTCTATAGACCTGTAAGATGATGAATTTATGGTTTTTGAAGGTATTAAGTTCAGAGTACTTTGGTACAGCACCAATGGAAAGCTACTAACTATAAAAACGAATTAAACAACAAATACTGATTTTAGATCTGGTTGGTAATGTTATGTTAGCTCAATCACTGCTACATATCTGACTATAGAATTTTTATGAAGATGCCAATTAGGCAACCCTCATGGGACACTGATGAGATACAGTGTCTACATCAATTTTACTTTGACTCAAAATGTAGGCAATCAAATCTTACTGTGATCCTGAATTGGTAACACACTTGCTTTACTATGGTTCTGTGAAATGTCTTAATATCCTGTAAGAAAAAAAAAAAAAAAAAAGGCTTACCTACTTATACGTTTTGTGTTTATAGTTGAGCTAGCTACTTCTAAATTTTTATTGTTCCGCATATATTTTAAAAAAGATTTGCCAACTTTCTAAATACATATACACATTGAGTTTTATTAAATATAATTGTTTTAAAAATGATTTTAAAAAATAGAATGTTATAACATTGTGTTATCCCAATCAATATCATGGGTATGTCTTTTCAGTTATCCAGTTTTCCTGGTACTTTAAAAAAAATGTTTAGAGTTTACCAAGTGGAGTAATTATGAATTTCTAGGTTCTACATTCTTCATTGTTTTTATTCTATAATAAGAAGTGTGTTTGACTACTGAAACCTTATCAGAGAATCAGAACCAATATGAGTGGTATAAAATAAGAAATTTATTGTACATATGGGCCTTTACAAAATTGGGGGGGGGGGCTGCCTGAAAAGCTTCTACTAGATGGTTGTTGCTTCTGTTAATAGTTTTGGGTTTGAAAGATCTACCGGTTAGCCAAGGCAGCAGCTGTGAAGGAAGGATTGGTGTGAAAGAGGGAAGAACAAGACCAATGGAAACCCATGAGGACAAACTAAAAGCAATATGAATGAAATAAAACTTTTAAGGATGAGGAAGAACATACTTACATGAAAAAATAAACCTGAATGTGTTTCTCACTACTTCCAACCTCAATGATGGAGGTAAAATTCTGGAGACCCTAGTATCCTTTGCTGTGGAGCTGGACATGCCCAGGCTCCTGGTCTAGGACTGGTAGAATCTACAGGAGGAGTTGCAACAGTAGCTGGAGTATCAGTGGGCCTGGCAGCTACTCTGCAGTAATGAGGTAATTTAACACATCATTGACAATGGGTTTGAGCAATTCCTGTGCTTGGGTACCGATACCAAACTTCAGAGCATAAAAAAATGGCTTCTGCTTTACTTTAATCTTCCAAGTGTCATGCTAATTTCTATCATGGTTTAGCATATTATGGACCTAAAGAGGAATTTTTCAAAATATTATCCCAAACTTTTATGTTGGTTGAATACAAAGCCAATGGAGTATCTAACTTTTTTTTAAAAAAAGTATATTGCATTTGCTTTTTAATGATAAAGTAAAATAATATTGATTTTAAAATTTATTTTTATCTATTTCCTTTGAACACTTTTATTAATTTTAAAGACAGCAATGGAAATTGCTGATTCTATACATAGTTTTATAGTTATTCTTCAAATAATGAGTGATTATCTCACTTTCTCATCCTAACACCTGTATTATTTTTATTTTTCTTTCCTTATAGCATTGGCCAGGATGTTTAAGTACTTGCCAGGATCATGTTTCTTTATCACAATAATCCCTGTCTCATTCTTAAATGTGAAAGGACTATATTTTAAACATCTTGAGATAGAGAAAATCACGAATTTTCTGCATCACTAAATGTAATCAGCTGTCCTTATAAAAGGGAGTCACAGGGGAGATTCAACTACAGAAGATGAAAAGGTAATAGGATTTTGGAGGCAGAAATTGTAGTAATGAACTTTAAAGATGGAGGGAAGGCCTATACGACAGATAATACAGTGATCTGGAAGCTAACAAAGGCAAGGGAGAAAATTATTCTCTCAGAGTCTTTAAGATTAACCAGTCCTGCTTACACCTTGATTTTACTCCACTAAACCAATTTTGGACTTCTAGTCTCCAGAACTATTAAACAAGAAACTAATATAGGTACCACTGTAAGGAAGCATTAAAAAAATGTCCAAGCACAGAATTATACAGAATTGCAGATATGTTGTGCCATGGAGTATAGACTAAAGTCAACTTAGGATATCTAAACGGATCAATGGAAACAAATTATATTTTCAGAAGTTCAGACTGTTGGAAGCTAATGAAGCCACAGGGACATTTTACTTTGAGGGTAGTTTTTTCTTAAATCTGGTGTAAGGAATCTGAGGTACATCTGAGATATAACTAAGTTACATCTGAGAAGCAGCTATTATTTTTTATAGAAGTCTAATTGGTGATAAATATCTCCTGATTCCTCACAAATTTCAGAGTATTGAATTAATATATTCCAAATATATGTAACAAAATAAATTATTATAAAATGGGATATGAAAATATTAAACTAGTTTAAAAGGAATACAAATCATGATAAAACAATATTATTTAAAAATATTAACAATTATCAAATTGACAATTACCCAATAGAAATGAAAGAACGATTATAAAATATTAAAGGAACATAAATTTTGAGAGGAAAGAATTGGAGTGGTGATGATAGGCCCTTTAAACTATAACCTTTATCTCTACTCACTTTAGTGAATATGCAGAATATGCATACATTACTTTTCAGGAAAAAAATAATCTTGCAATGATAAGAACTCCCACCAAAGAATGTCCTCGCTAGGTATTTGGAACCTGAAATACTTGGGCATCTGCTAAGTCACATGAGCCCACGAAATATGAATGCTGGTGATTGTGCCCCAGCGTGTGTGTGTGTGTGTGTGTGTTTGTTTGAACCTGAAGACTGCTTTCTTTTCCTTCTCAAAGATTATAACTAAAACCATTCCATATTCTGATATAAGTGTATAAGAAGTTTCTTATAATTTTTTAATTAAAACAAAATTTTAGCTTATGGATTTTAAGTTGTAATTTTAACTTTCAGTTTATATCTTTAGAATCATGGCACTAAATTTTCTGTAATAATTTAAATTGATAACTTCTCAGAAACATAACACATAATATATAGATCTAAAACCATTATTCATTTTTGGAGAGATAAGTTTTTGTAAAGTTAAAGAATTTCAGCTGCAGATATGGGCACTTAAATGTTCTAAAGTCTAGGGAAATTGACATTTTATCTACCTTACTGAATGAAACGTGAATCAATCACAGTCCAACTGAAAAAGGCACAGTCTGAATAAATCTTCAAAATGTTCAGCAGGCACTTGTGAGAAATGATTTCAAACTACAAAAAGATGAAGTGAAGGGTAGCTTTTTTTTGAAGTCTCAATTGAACGCCCAAGGTGCTTGGGGAGATTCCTCCTGTCTGGTTATGTGGGTACTCCAAGGACTCTCAGCACTGCAAACTGCTAGTCATTCGGTTCTTGTCTCTACAGAAAGCAATCTCTCTTCAGCTGTGTGGGAGCTTCTGATTTTACCCTCGTTTTTTTCATTGACTTTTAACGGATTTGACTCTTTGCATTATAATCTTTATATTTTTGTTTGTTTTTGATGCTTAATGCAGAGACACTTAAAAATGATCTGATTTAGACGTCTCATTTTACAAATGACATAATTCGAGCTCAGAAAGTTTCCGTGACTCCTTTATAGACACAGCTAAACATACAACACAGCCTAAGATAGAATACAACTTCATATATGCTGACTTTTATTTTGGGGAAGAAAGGGGGAAAGAAAATGGGGTTCCAAGGAAGAGAAAAAAGGAATCACATGACACTCCTTAAAGGGGTATTGAAGTTACTACAATTTATTCTATAGAGTCAGGGAGTTTGGTATTTTTATTAATGAACACTATATTTTCATAAAATCTCAATCATTATAACTTTAATCCTAATTATTTAACCTATAAAAGTAAATCTAATAAAGTTAATTTATTAGATAGATTGTATCTCAAGTTGTCCAAAAACTCTCATGGTAGACAGTAAAATCTTCATAGAACATTTAATTTAAAATCTAAAGTGTGATATCTATCACTCAGTTACTCATTTTAAAAAGAATTACCAAACGAAAATTTCAAAGCCTCTGATATAGCTAATTATCATAATCATTATATTTTAATTTGAAATAGAGAAATTATCCCTAGCCAAAACATATTAATGTGTGTATAATTTACTCCATAATCTCTGTATTTTAATCTATAACTCTCCAAGGTTAAAAGACTCAATCTTAAGGGTGTAAATACAACATTTCAAGTAAATTGCAGTTATCACAAGTGAATTGAGATTAGCAGCTCAGGTTACTAAGTTTACTTATTTGACAGGTAATTCTTGGTAGGATGAGAATATGTTCAGAGCAATATTTTTTATACAAACACACATATACATACATTAAACAGAACAAGTTTTTTGTATTTGTTTGTTAACTGGGTCAATTGCTGTCCTAGTCGTCAGTACCCTGTCCCTGAGTCTTGTGTTTGAGCAACGGAGACAAGCATATCTAAATCTCTCCCCCACACATTCACACTTACACTAAAATAAGTTAATAATCTTTATAATCATGGAACATTTTATATTTTGCAGTGGTAGAATTTAAAGTTTTCTATTTGGTTCTAATAGTAGTTTGGTATCGTTCCATCGTATTTTATATCCTTACACAATCCTGCAGCAAGATGTTTCTATGACTTGATTGAGCACTTCATCTCTTTCTTTACTCTCTGTCAAGATAAGCCACAAATCTTTCTGGTATTCAAATTGCCTGTAGGTGACTTCCAGAAATTTACTAGGGATTTGTCTGGATTTGAAGTTATATATTTGTATCACTACAATAAAATATTTTAGGAAGCCAGTTCCTAAATATAAATTCAGTTTCTTATTTTGACAGAATTAGTTATCAATCTATTTTTTTTATTTCATCCCTAATAAATCAAGGAAAAAAATGAATAAATTAGTTGAATTAAAGCTGCATAAATATATGTTCATATGTTCCATTATTCAGTCTAAATATTTTCAAGGTTAAAAGTTGAAAGGAACCAAACTACAGGACTTGAACATTCTAACAGAGGGTACTCTTTCCATAAGTTTTCAAAGAGTAAGTTTTACAAGCACACCAAAAAATATTGTATTTTAGAGATCCAATGATCAGTAGTCTCTTCTTCTTCCTGGTTGTAAACAGAGTATACAGAGAATGGGTTGGGTAAACAGAAATGTAAATGTCTGCTTTGTACCAAGAGGTGTAGGAGAGGAAATTTTAGTTTGGTAATTCTATTTAAAATGTGTAACTTAACGATAGATTTCACACTTTAGATTTTAATTTAAACATTCTATGAATATTTTACTGTTTACCAAGAACATAGAATATTAGGACAACTTGAGATGCAATCTACTTAATAAATTAACTGGATTAGATTTACTTTTATGGATTCAATAATTAGGATTACAGTTACAATGATTGAGATTTTAAGAAAATATAGTGTTCATTAAAAAAATACCAAATGCCCTGACTCTATTGAGTAAGTTGTAGTAGCTTCATCAGCCCTTTAGAGAGTGTCTAAAAACAAAGCATAAATAAGACAGATGGAGACAGGATACTAGATTACATTTTCATACAGAGATCTCCCACAAATCCGAAAAAGACTATTCAGGTTAAATTCAGGATATTACAGTGGAGAAATTTTATTTTAATTTTGTTTAAGCCACGGTCAATTTTTGTTCTCTGTTATGTACTGAAATTCTATCCTAGCTAAGACAACACTGTACTAACAAAAGTCATCCTGATCACCATGAATTAGGCCTAGATTATTTTATTTTTCCCTTTTTGCCATCATTTGATAGTTTGAGGTAGATTGCACTGTTGTCTCAATTACTAATAGCCTAATTATGATAAATTGCTTTCTTTCTGTGTTCATTAATTAGTTTTAATAAACTGAAAGCAATTTAAACTGTTTCTTGCCCTGAAGACCCCCGTCATCATTACATGAGTACAAAATGACTGAATATTCAGTAAAGATTTTTCAAAAATAAGTAAAGAAATGAATTTTAATTAGGACACTTTTTAAAAATCACATTTTATTAGTGAAGTGTTAGGTTCACAATAAAATTGAGTATGAAGATTTCTCATAAATCCCCGACCCCCAACACATGCATATCTGCCGCCATTTTCTATGTTGTCCATTAGAGTAGTACATTTGTCACCACTGGTGAACATACACTGTCTCATAATTATCACCCAAAGTCTGTAGTTTACTTTTCACTTTTGGTGTTGTATATTCTATGGGTTTGAACAAATAAATAATGACATGTGTAACTCATTATGGTAGCAAACAGAACTATTTTCACTGACCTATAAATTCTCTGTGGTCTGCCTATTAATCCCTCACTCCTCTCTAACCCCTGATCTTTTTATGTCTTCATAGTTTTTTCCTCCAGAATATTGAATATTTGGAATCATACAGAACATAATCTGATTTTCAGATTTGATTCTTTCATTTAGTATTGAGCATTTAAAGTTCCTCTATGTTTTCTCATGGCTTGATAACTGATTTCCTCTTAGCACTGAATAGCTGTCCACTATCTCATCATCAGTTTATTCACCTGTTCAGCCACTGAAAAAGTGTTGGTTGCTTACAAGTGGGTCAATTATGAATAAAACTGCTATAAACATCCATTGTAGCTTTTTGCAGGGACATAAGCTTCAACTCTTTTGAGTGAATACCATGGACTGCAATTGTTGGATCATGTATTAAAATATGTTTAGCTCTGTAAGAAACTACCTGTCTTTCAGTGTGGCCATATTACTTTGCAGTCATCCCACAAGCCATGAATGAAATTTCCCATTGTCCTACATACTTGTGAGTATTTGGTGTTGTCTTATTTTAGAATTTGGCCTGTTTGATAGGTGTGTGGTAGTATCTCATTGTTATTTTAATTTGAATTTCTCTAATGACATATGATATTGAGCATCTTTTCACATACTAATTTGTCACACATATACCTCCTCTCTAGAAGTGTCTGTTAAGGTATTTGTCTAAATTTTAATCAAGTTGTTTAGCCATTGCTGAGCTTTCAGTGTTCTCTGTATGTTTTTGAAAACAGTTATATATACATATATATATTTTTTTAAATGAAATGTGTCTTTAGTAGTATTTTCTTCCAGTGTGTCTAGTCCTCTAATTCTCTTGACATTGTCTTTTGAAGAGGAGAAGTTTTAAATTTTGGTAAAGTCCAGATTATTCATTATTTCTTTCATGATTTATGTCTTTGGTTTTATATTTAAAAAGTCATCATCATATCCAAGGTTATCTGTATTTTCTCCAGTTATCTTTTAGTAGTAATTTCACTCCTTTTTGAAACTTAAATCCAGTTTTAAAATATTTGTTTTTATTTTCCAGAGACTATCATTTTTAGACTTTTTCAAAATATTTTGTGGCATCTACATAACTTTCTGTCACATTTTGAAACAGTAGTTCAATGAAATATTTAGCAGGGACCAAATATGAACTTCTAGGAGTTGTTCCATTGAAGTAGCATTTATATGTCTTTATTTTATAACCTTTTTTTGGCACATAAAATAGATTTTTAACTTTAAAGAATCAAAACTGACTTGATTTATATATCATAATTAGATTGATGTACTGTGAGAGACTTTTATCAATATTCTTCAGAGAGTGATAGTTAAGAGTACTAAAATGACATCATTGAATTATTGCTTAACAATACTATCTGTTATTTTATAGGGAATGTTGTTTGATCTTTAAAGACATTTGGATCCATGGCTGTCTGGGAGTCAATGCCACACATCATTTTCAAAACAGACACACTTCAAAGTATTGTTTTTTTGCACATTTAAAAATTAATTGATAATATGAAATAATGATAATTTTACAAAACCAGCATGCTGACTTGTAGTGATTATCAGGCAGCCCAAATGAGATCATTATATTGCCACTGGGGAAAAATATATCGATCTTGTTGGTAAATACTGCTATCACACAGCAGCAAGGGAGTTACTCATATGGCATAAAGGTAATCCAAGAATTCTCAGATTTTTAAAACCAATTTCAAGTCAATGAATCTTGCTGTGTACATGTGGTTATTTGAAGATTCTTAGTAAAATAAATACACATACACACTGTAAACTTTTCAAAAACCCTGTAGTTCTTTTGAGCTTTGAAAATATTTAATCTCCTTGATATACAAGCTTCCTGGAGTGTCTGGTTTCCTTGCTGTTACTCCAAGCAATAAGCATGTCACAGCATGCACACCCACTGGATAAATTACTGCACAAGCCAATTATCAAGGTCATCTTAAAGTGCACTGCTTTCCTGCAGCTCAAAATAACTCTGGATCCAGCAGGAAGAACACACAGCCTGTGCAAACTGTTTCCTTTCACGGAAAGCTTTAGCGGATTAAAAGGAAAAAGAAAAGTATACTTCATTTGACTGATGATACAAGTTTCTCAAAGCTATCTGTGTTAGACTATTTAACTTTCTTTAAGCATCGTTTTTATGTTGTTATCTAATTCTAGAAAGTAGAATGTTCGCTATTACTTGAAAGAAGTGATCCAAGTTCTTTGGTATTTCAGTCAAAACTTGTTCATCGTTTGGTTCAAAATACTTAGCATTCACTTGTCAGCATTAATCTCAATATACTTAGCATAATCTCCCTTGTCATCAACATCAACAACAGATATATATATACACACACACACACACACACACACACACACACACACACACACATACATATATATACACACATATATATGTATGTATTATATATAAATTGATTTTCATGATTTATTGAGTGTACAGCTTAATAAACCTCATATTTGGACACTAGATGCCAAGTGCATAAAGTCCCTACATTAAACATTGGCTGCATTGAAGACGTTTCATGATAATATCATATAGTGTATCTGGCCAGTGGACTTAACGCAGCAGCAGCTTTCCAAGAGATACTATTTGTTGTAGCCTTGATTCTCGTTAATGTTACCTATTACATCAGATTGAGGGTTAAAATATTCTGTGAATTTTGACAAAACTATTATTACAATTGCTAATTTCATTTAAATATTCCCTTACCCAAACTATCAGGTGGTTAAAGTTTGCTTTGTTAGCTTTTAAATATTCATTAATGACTAGAACCTGTCTTTCTTTCTTATAGATATCTCAACATGTATCCTAATCATCTCATTATTCTGTTTTAGATGATGACCTTTTGTCCTATTTTTAGTACATTGTTTTCTGGCCATTTAAGGTTTTTTTGTTTTTTGTTTTTAATAGGCCAATCAGGTCGTGATCATTTATCTGTGGCATTTTAAGTATTTGCACATAGGTGGTATCTGGTGTAAAATATGGTCTTTCGTGCTTTCCCACATTTTGTACAGAGGTACAACTAACTAAATTAATTTGAATTTACCAACTTTTCATGCAAAATGTCTTTGGGAAGAATTCAGGAAGGCAATGATTATTGTAGAATTTTGCTTTGTGTAGGAAAGAACTTATCAGCTTCACGTTTTAAATAATAAGTACCCTTATGCCACTTACTCTAAGATTCACAGCTCTAAGCGTTTTTAAAAACTTAAAATGTCTCTATTGTTAGTCTCTTAGATCAGACTCTTATCATCTTTCACTAGATAAACAGCATTATGTGCTCAAAAGTGGTTATATTTTTCCCTTCACTAGAAAACAGCTCCTGATTATTTTAACATCTTGCTAAGGTATTTTTCATACTTGCCATATTTATTAAACATACTGGCCTAATTATGCTTTGATTTGGATGACAAACATATATTGTGAATAATTATCTAGATAGCCACTACACAATTTATGTCTGTGTGATGTCAGTATTTAGCATATTGATAATCAATTTCAGACAATGCACACAAATTTGTCTCCTAATGATACATGCAAAAATTTGGAAAGAGTAATCAACATGTAATTTACTTCATTACATAAAATGTCTACATGATGCCATGTATCTTTTTGTAAGAACAAAGCATTGGCAGATACTTGAATAAATAAAAGCCATTTGAGAAATGTGAAGTTTACCTTATTAGGGTCTGGGTATAAGTTTTTCCTTATAAATATTTATGACGTTTACTTTGGGATATAGTTAATTTAAAGTTTGAATGTTGAGGTTCATTATGATTTTATGATTTTCTAGATGTATCTAGAATAGCCTTCTGTATAGGGTATATTATTCCTGACTTCTGAGGCAAGATATTCCTAGATATTCTATATAATACTATAAATTATGAAGTTTGTTTGGTCTGGCTAGTGGGAAAAGATACTTTCTTAGATGTCTATGGACATAGGCCACTGTTCTCTAACCATTTTGGAATTTTTTAAACTCAGCCTTGGGTAGTTGACTCAAACAGTTTTGTTGATCACTATTCAGACTCTAGATGTGCAATTATCTCTATTTGAAGATCTCTTCATAATGTATCTTATAACTACGGCCACATTTTTCTCTTTGAACTCTTAGCTCTCTGTCCCCTCAATTCAGGGAGTTTCCTGGACTCTTGTCTTATGTTCCCCTCCCCTGCCTCAGCTGGAAACTCTCTCAAGGCAGTTAGTGAGAAAATACCATATTTGCTTCCCTTCTCTCAGAAAACATTTTCCATTGTCATTTGGTGTCTTGAGAATCACTGTGTATGTTCATATAGGTGATACAGAAAGATGGAGAAAAGGATGGATGATATAGAAGATATAGATATAGATGCATATATGTAGGTCATACAGATATAAGTATATAGTCTTTTGCTTTTGGGTTGTTTAATATTAGACAATAAATCTGGTCACTGCTACTCCATCTTGGACAAATGTGGTAAATTGTCAGAGAATATTTTTGTTTTAAAAGTTTGTAATTTAAGTATGAGAGATACTAATATCGATATAATTAAGAAATATTTATGTTTAATATTTAATACTTAATTGTTGTATACAATAATCTTTTCCATCACATATGCATGAAGTTTTGGTCTTTCAAGGAAGCATGAGCTACAATGGCCATAAAACTTGAATGTTACTTTCCTGTGAATTTATCTGAATGATTTTCTTGCATAAGCATACAACAAAATCATCTGATGCTCGAATAAAATGCAGATGCTTACGCACTGCTCTAGACCAACTAAGGCCAATTCTCTGATTTTGGGCCATTTAAGTAAGCATCGCAATTATTATTTTTTATTTTTATATTTCTAACTCTTGAGAGCCCCTATTATATATTACTCATATCTTCTCTTTCCTTCCTCTTAGTAAACCTGTTTTATAAAATCATATAAACTTTTTAATTTTTGCAGAATACAGCACCATCAGTTGTAAAGCTACAGATATAATTAGCAATTATTGAGGACTTTCTGTGCATTAAGCACTGTGCAAGGTGTAGTTCAGGAATTAGTAACCATTACATATCATCTTTTGGTGAGAAATCAAAATCGTTTACATATCTTTTACATACACTCTTAGAGCTCATTTACATATCTTTTACATACACTCTTAGAGCTCAGGTTTCAAACTCCATATGCCTGAATGCAATTCTAACGTTTCTCTGTGAAACCTCTCCAAGATGCGACCTAGCCATATTCTTTCTTTTTACTCTTCTTCCTAAAGTATTAGGAAATGTCTTTGCTTTGTTTTCCTAACATCGACTCTCTTACCGCTGGAACTGGGTATTTGTTTTCCTTTTGTTTGGGTTCTTTTGTTTCATCTTTTCCTGTGGTGAAAGCCCATCTTAATCCAGCCTCACAAGGTGGCCAAAGAAAAAGAGATACAAAATTTCAGTATAACATGGAAGTCTACATAACATCAATAAAGTTTTAGAGGTAAAATATCAACTATACCAAATAAACTACTTTTAAATTATTCATCTATGTAATTATATTTAAAAATAAAATTAAAATCATAAATATGGAACAGATAAATAGATAGCTCATCATTTATTTTTAAATGCTTTTGAAAGTATTTCTGAGTCAAAAAATAACTTTTTTCTCAAGAAGCTATTTTTAAAATCAATTAGAGTATAAATGGTTTAATATTTAAAGGAGCACAATGTATATGAAAAACCATTTATTTTTATATCATAAATAAATAATGGCCCAAATAATAGCGTCAGATTTTCAGCTATGCATTTAACACAATTTGTATTTATTTGAGAAAGAAAAAAGTATCATCATAAATAGTTTTAAATTTTTTCAGGAGCAATAAAGATAAAACTATTTATTATAATCATTCAGAGATAAAACTTATATTGAATGCCTTAAATTAAAAATACAATAGAGTCAGAAAAGATCAGTTTTTTGAAGTTAAATAATTACAGCTGGAAAACACTTGAAAGCTATTTTCGAACATCATAATTTTAACTTGCTGTGTAGGCTTTGTTCAATGGTTTTGTTTTTATAAATCAAATAGTTAATGCATTTGACAAATGTATGAGAAATTGCGTTTTACCTTCTTTGGTCAACATAAATTTTCACATGCTCTGTGGGTGTTTTGCTAAAAATACATTTATATAAGAAAAAAAAACAAACCTTTTAAGATGTCTTAGAATAACTTGTAAAATTACCTGTTGCTTGTACCTTATTCTATTTACAATTTAACCACACTATCACTATCTAATGGAGTTGTAGTAAAATGTAGTATATGTTAAGGCGGCTGTGTAAGTGGTTATGGTTGTGTACGTGGCTATGGTTGTGTACGTGCACATGAGTGATTTATAGCTTTGTTAATGTTATAAGGATGTTGATAAACAGGCCAGGATTCTGAAAATGTCTGCATCTGCTTCTTCTCTGTGACTTATAATGAAGATATTTTGTCCACCAGTGTGTGTGCTTTGTGAGGACTAATGAATACACTTTGATGCTGAGCATTAAAAGTTTAACAAAAAGTTTAAGACTTTTATTGTCTACTTGACACTTCCCAATGTATCCACAGGGAACTTTCTAAAATGTTATATCTTTTCTAACTTTACTTGATTCCCTTTCCACACCTACTTAGCTCTGCAATAATGTGTACTATATTGCATTATACTTGTTTGTTTATGTATCTGTATCGTCCCTGTTGTTACAATAAAGGCAGAGTTAACATCTCTGTCTCAGCTTGGATTCCCAGCAACTAATTCAGAGACTGGCTTTCAAGCTTGGGCTGCATAAACATTTATTTGTTGTAGGCTTATGATTGAATGATGATTAGATTTTCATTCACAATAATCGGATTAGATTAGGATTTAGTTGGAAAGATAAGTACCATGTGTTTGAAGCAAGACAAGGCAGTATAGATAAAGTGTTCAATAAGTAGCATATAACATAATGAATTGAATGGATAGAATGGTTTTATAACACTTATAGATATAATCTGTTAATTATGAAAATACTATGTAATTTTATAAAACTAAAGTTTTATCCATCTTCCTACCAAGAGAAGCAGATAACCGATCCATTAAAAGTAAAGTAATTCACTAGAAAAATGAAAATAAGCCAGTTAAAGAAACACAGGTCAAGCATGTGGTTTTAGTGTTCAGGGCATAGCATAGCACTCTTCCATTTTTAATGCTACATGTATCTTTTAATGTGGGATTAACTCCAATTAACTAAAAATACTGCACCTTTTTTTTAGTTAAATATTCAAGGTTTAAAAACATTGTCCATTTTAAATATTAGATTAAGTAGTGTCTGATTTTAAATCTTATCATTTGGAACATGCGAGTATGCTCCTTTGATAGCACATCCTGTATACCTATATTCTATTCTGTTGATCATAATCTGGACTGAATTTAAAAATAGGGTTGATTTACTCCAGTTAGCTATATATGAATATATCTGTATGTGTTCTTAAATTGGGGATTACCATGCCCAACATGTGCAGAAATATAAACCAGGTTAATATTTATATACATTAACTTAAACAATACAAGAAAATAAGATTTTCCAACTTATGATTCCTGCTGAACATGTAAGTGGCTTAAATACTAAGTTGGTATGAACATATAATCGTCTTTCCTCTTAGCCACTTTGGGTTTATCTTCCCCTTGTTTGAATACTCATATTATCAATTAACCTAAGGTGATAATATGTTATTTCTGAGATTGATGGTCTTCTTAACTTTATTGGCTCTGCACATACAAAAGACTGAAATTCTTTTTGGTGAACAGTCTTACCTGGTTGATTTTCATCAAGATTTGTCTTTCTTCTGAAGAGCTCTGTGACTGCTGACTATTTGCTTATGCATAAATCTAGAAAGTTGTTAATTCTCTTTTGAAAATATAGGCTCATTTTATGTTCATTAACTTTTCTGTAATTAATGTTCCTTAAAAAGGTAGCTTTATCTGTCTTTTCAATTGTCAAAAGTTTAGCTAAGGTACTCCATAGTATTGCTTTCTGTGTGTCCATTTCATTTGGCCAGGCTGACTGCAGGGACCTTAAACTGACACTAGCCACCTCCTGAAGACACATACTTTTGATAGCAACTCACAGTGTCACAAGCAAATATAAGATCAGGATAGAACTTCCCCAAAGCCTATGTGATTAACAGTGCCCCTTGTCTCCTAAACCGTTCTCCTTGTGCATATCCTTAGATAAGACCCCTGAAGAGTTGACTAAAATACTGTTGGTTTTTTTGTTTGTTTGTTTGTTTGTTTGAATTGACCAATCTGGCTCCAGCCCAGGAGCTCCAAAGCATACCATGAAAGGACCTTAATATAGACATGTGCTCCAGTCCTGCCCTTCTCTCTGCTTGCATCTTGACTTGATCTTTCTATGTGGTCTCTTCAGGCATGCCATGTACCCGTGAGTAACAACTGTCTCTTTTCCTATTTCTCTTGTGTGTTCTTGTTGTTTTTGAACATTACTCACATTCTGGCACTTCACTTGAACTTGAAATTTACAAAGTCATAACATCAAAATGCAGAAGATATAACATTACCTCCCCATGGAAAAGATGTAAATTTATATTATGTGAACATAATAAATTATATTTATAATAATGTTACTAAATACTTTTGTTGATCATAAAAAGATGTTATAAGTGTACTTATAACAACAGATATAATTGTTGTGTGAAAATGTTTATAATGTAAGTTAGCTTTAAAACATTTTTATTAATATTTTTGAAAACAAAGGCTTGTTTTCTTATCAAAATGTGAAGGGACAATCATCTCAGCTCCTGCTTTTCCTCACTGGGGTATTGAGACAGTGAAGAAGTATATTTAGAGAACTGTTTTAATATTTTTGCTGGAAATCAGAACAGAGAAATAATATGGTAGCTGTTTAAGGATATATCATCAAGATGAATGTTTGTGTCTTTTTCTTTTAATGTGATATATTAGGGCTCACTTTTAAGCTTAAAGGGAATAATCCAGTAAAGTGAAAAATAATTTCATTATAAAGAACAGGGAGTAAAATGCTGCAATAAATTCCCTGAGCTGTGCATTGAGAGTGAGATTTCACTGACGAAAGGATTAGATATAGATGGGGAAAAAACTTTGTATAATTAGCAACATAGGAGACACATTATAAGTGCAGAAGTAAATAGTATGTATAAATATAAGTGCAGAATAGTGTGGATAAATTGCAAAGATTTAATAATATCTGTTCCTTTCACATGATTACATCTATTTCCTTGGACAAAGAAGCAGCAAGTAATAAGTTAAAATTGGGAGAAAGAAGCAAATATTGTAGAATAAAATAACAAGTAGAATGTAGAAAATGAGAGTGAACTTATTAAAGAAATGTTAATAAGGGATTAAAATTTAGATTGTTTACTTTGGAGGAAAGTTGATTGTGTTTTTATATTTGCTTTTTTATTCACTATCTTCTGAAAGAAGTTACTTAATAGTTTTATACTTTGTTTCCCTCTCTGTAACTTTATGATAATAAAAGTAACTACATCATAATGCTTTTGTGATGATTAAATTTGTTTTTATATTTAAAGTGCTTAGAAAAGTATGTTTTATAGTTTGTTTATTAGGAAGCACTTAAAATTTCTGGTCATATTTAAAAAAAAACAAACACTGAATTTTCTTTGTTGTTGTTGTTTTTACACAATAACTTCAGCTTCCCTTCCACAAAAATAATGCAGGTTACATTTTCCCAAGAGATTTTAGTGAAAAGACTGAGCAGCAAAACAATTAAGTTTGTTTGCCAAAGAGCAATATTGATTTACTTCTTATAAGATGAGTCAGAAGTTAGAGTAAATGAGTTGTACATCCTAACAAGATAAATTAATGTTGATATGTGTATGCTATAAGATGTGGGCATTAAAGATAAGATGTTGCAGTATAAAAAAATAAAGAGATAAAATCAAGATTTTGGAGGTGATACAAATGTCAGTGACAAAACATGTTGTGGTATACTTAATATAGATGATAGTGGCTAAACTAAGAAAGATGAAAAGATGATTGCAAATTAGAAGATAAAGAAGTTAAGAGATAAGATCCTAGACTCAGCGGTGTTTAATGGTATTTTAGTTATTAGGACTATTCATGGATGATTTCTCGGTACATATGATATCATTTCTGCACCCTGTGAAAATTTAGGTTGCCACAAAATTCACTTTCTTCAATTGGAAAACACACAAAAATAACACATTATATTTTGGAGTTAAGTTTCAAGAATCAATGCACAATTCATCATCCTTCATCTCCTGTTATAAAAACCTAAGCCTAAGCAAACTATTCTCTTTCAGTTTGGGCCCTTAAATAATTAAGATGAGAAAGCAGCCAACAACCCATTCTGGACATGTATGAAAAAAATACCCTAATCATTTAAGTCACTGAAATTGGGTCATATTGCTGTGTAACATGAACGACCCTAACAAGTGGATTGTTAATGTAAATGCTAAAATAACCAAGAATAATGACTATCCTAAGGGTGGAGAAAAAGAAGCTAAACCCTTCATCAATAGGTGCCAAAGATCTGAACACTAATAGGAATAGTGAATGCAGTGGTTCACCTGGGATAGCTGCACTTCTGGTCTCAGACATGTTTTCTCTCAGCTGGTGGGAGTGTTGGCCACTGAGGACAGTTGGACAGTTTCCCTTTCTGGGAGTTGTCTCAGCCTAAGAAAGTTGCCTTGTCCGCAAAGTCCGTATTGGGGGCAGTCCTAAGTAATAACTGATATCCATGTGGGTGGAGATGCCAGTCTTCTTGCCTTTAAGAAGGACAATCTAGAAGGGTCATCCTTCTCCAGAGCTTCTAGTAGGATTCCCTGAGGCTTTTGTTACTACATTGCAGTTCTAACCCTTCATTCTGCTCTCTACTGTTTTTTTCCTCTTATGTATATATGTTAATATTGAGGTTGTTTTCTAATAAAATCCCTGCTTAAAAATCTCTCCTCCAGTATTTATTTCCCAGGGTTGGGCCTATTATAATTATTCCCAGAAGCATCTGAAAAGAGCAGGCTCTCAGATGAAAATTTGGACTGGATCACGCATTATTAGCATGGTAGCAATGTGAATCTTGTTAATTATAGTTGGTGAATCAATAAAATCTCCTAACACAGAGGAGCAATGCAGTTGCTCAAAATTCACATGTGATAAACTGATACAAAACACTAACAGAAGGTAGAAGAAAATACATTATGATGGGTGGATTATTTATGATCTGCATGTCGGTGGACTTAGATGCCTGGTGCTGAGTGTCATTAATGCCCTGGAAAAGACAATGAAATATCAAGAAGGAGTGTTTACCCATAGTAGATTAAGTGTGAAAGTCAGAAAATGGTGGTATCTTATGAAAAGATGGAACACAGAAATATTGGAGTATCAGGCACAAGTTATTTCTAGGAGTAGCATGGCTCCAGAGAAGGATAAATTCTCAGTCTATTGAAGCTAATTATACCAAGGTCTTGGCTTAGTTGGTCTTGATCCTAATTGGGATAGAGTGACTCCATGAGACTTTAAATTAAGAAACCTATGTTGATGCACTTCAAAACTTTGAAACAAGACCTTTCTAAACTATTTATTCTCACAAAGGTGACTCATTCCTACCTGTTAAAGATTATTACCATTTCCCTACAAATGTCTGTGCCTTGTAAGGAAATACACAATCCCCTCCAGACTTACTTTTACCTTTCTTCTTGGTCAGTAACTCTGGTCTGGTCACACTAAAGCAAGATTGTAGAACTACTGGGCCTTGTAAAGGAGGAAAAGGACCACATTCTGATGAAGCTGCAAGACTTTGCCTCCATGCTCTCCGGATCTGGGAGATATTGTATGATAATCTTGAAGGAGAGTCTTTAAGATTAGATAAGAAAATATTTATTAATGTGCGTCAATTCTTCCACAAAATAGCCATCAACACACTTGCAAAGGCTCCAGGAGACAGAGCTAACTCACAGTTAAAACAGCAGTTATATCCTTTGGGAAAGAGATGGATATCACTAAATAAAGTAGAAATCCTACTACTGTCATGGCAAAAGATGGGAGAAGGAAGCATATTGTTCAAAGAATTGTAATAGCTGTGTTATTAGAATAAGTATATTTTGTACTTGACAGAATTCCTATATGGTATCCTTAGTTTGTGGGTTAAGTTATTGTAATGATAAATGTCAAGTAGAAGACCTTTGACCCCCATCCAAGAATGTGCTTCAAATGATAAAAATATATCCCACTGAGAGTGGAGAGATGAATACTGCTCCCCTTTATATTACTATTTAATTCACAATTCTCAAATCTACACAACCACATGGCTCCTCTAGAGTTCAAGTAATAGCTCACTTACATCTATAGAAGATTAACATGATGTTAGACATATGGTAAGGGGCCATTGGTCAGGGTAATCTGTTATTTCTCCTTGCTATTAGAAAAAAGTAACATAAACATTTCAAATTCATTGAGAATAAAAATAGAGCATAGATTTACGTTTTGGTCTTATGGAAATGTTATTTCTCCTGCTTTATGAAACAGTCTACTATAAAGAAAACCTCTGGAGTTTCTGTACATCCTCCAGAACATCATACTGGTCCATTAAGTAGATGATGTAATATTAATCTGTCTGAATAAGAAAGCAGTGACAAATATAATGGAAGGGCCTCGTAGGGCACATGGCCCCAGAAGGTGGGATATTACCCATAGGAAGATTCACTATTTACTGTAACATTTGGTTGTATTTTCAAGGGCACCATGATTTGGGGCA
The DNA here is from genome assembly GCF_987537825.1 of Furipterus horrens. NCBI lineage: Eukaryota > Metazoa > Chordata > Mammalia > Chiroptera > Furipteridae > Furipterus > Furipterus horrens. The sequence goes on from NW_028327182.1 coordinate 15,126,684, forward strand.
TGTCACTAATCTTTAAAAAGCACTGAATAAATTAATATAATTTGAACTTTTACTAATAAAGAGGAAGCAGCTTTTTTTGTAGACCTCTTTAAATTCTGGCATCAGCATATTCAACACTGGGAAAGAGTACTCTGATTAACTTACTAAGTGGCATGAAAGGAAGGCTGTTAACATTGACTAGATCCTAGAAAAGGAAAGGGCTCTCCAACAGAACAGGATTGTGTTATTAAGTATTTTTGTGATTAGGCCCTCATAAACTAGTCACCTCCAAGCTTCCCCTCCTTGTAATGCCATTACTTTGGGGATTCGGATTCAACATATGAATTTTTGGAGGACACAAAATTCAGACCATAGCAGAACAGAATCTAGAATATGTAAAGATTTCTCACATCTTAAACGTGAAAAGAATAACTATTCAATCAGAACGTGGATAGAAGACACACAGAGGCATTTAGCCAACATGGACAGAAAAAATGTTGAACATTATTATCCATTAGAGAAACGTAAACAAAATCACAATGAGATGTCACTACATACCTGTGGGGGATGTGGGTAGAGTGGAAGTGGGTATGGGGGAATAAATGGTGATGGAAAAATAATGAACTAATTAATTTTAAAAAGTAGTCATAGTGCCAAATGCTGGTAAGAAATCAGAGAAGCTGGCTCTCTCTCGTATTGCTGATTGGAATGTAACATAATTAACCACTCTGAAAAAAACATTTTGGCAGTTCTTTTTAAAATGGAAAAGCGAGTTGTCAAAACACCAAGTAATTACCCTTTTTTACTTTTATCACAGATAAACTAAAGTTTATTTTTTATGTATAAACTTGTAATATGTGGTATAGAAGAGAAAGCAACCACTGCTTGAAAAGTCTGAAAGCGAGCATTATCACATGGGTAGTATTCATCTGGGCAGCCAGATGAATTAAGAAAGAGCACAACAGGGAAAAGGAAGTTGACAGCAAGAATATAGGTATTGTAGACTTAATTGGTGGCCCGCAACAATATCCCATGGACAAGGAAAGAGCTGGCATGGGTGCCCGTCTTTTGAGATGCAGCACTGTGTGATCTTTCAACGGCTTTCAATACTATCTAAGTACAAATGATTTTCAAATCTATATAACTATCTGCTAACATACACTTGAATTCTAGGCTATTTAATTACCTACTGATTAACATCTCCACTAGGTTATTTAATAAACATCAGAAATTTAACACAACCAAGATAGAACGTATGGTATATTCGTTCCCAGACTTCTTTTTCCTGTATCGTCTTCATCACAACCCTATCCATTCACCTTGATGCCCTAACTTAAACCTCGATGTCATCATTGATTTTTATTTTTTTTAACCTCACAGCCCACCAGTTAGTTCTGTCAGTTTTATTAAAATTCCTGCCCCGAATTTAAAACCTGGTACTACTTCTAACACCAACATCAATATCAAAACCTCAGCATCTCTGACGTGGATCAGTTTGTTTACCTTTGATTTCAAGTCCCTGTTATCATTTATGTCCCTGGAGCCACTTTACCTTCCTTAGAGTCTATTCTCTAAAACAACTTGTATGATATTGTGTTGCGCAGGTCACGTCACACTTTTGATCAAAATCTTCCAATGCCTTCTTGTCACATTAGATTAACATCTTGCAAAACCACCCACCCACCCACCCACACACACACCTTTACATAGGTCCCTAAAGTTATCGCTAGAATCTTCTTTACCTCACCCTGCAGAAGGATCTCTCCTACATGCTATTAGCTACAGACCCACTGCTTCTATTTCTTCCTTGAAAATGCCAACACGACTGTCACCTCAGAACCCTTACACTTACTTGCTGCCTTCTAGCATGAAATGCTTTCACTAGAGATATTCCCAATTTAAGCTTTTATTTAAATGTTGCCTCCTCTGAGAAGATAATTAGTGATTACTCTCAGAAACACCTGGCCTTCTCCACACATCCCTAGTGATTTATTCTAATTTGTTTTGCTTCACAGGACTGACCATTACATGAGATTGTATTGTTTATTTCCTCTTTTTTTTATTCTGTTAGAACAAGAATTTAAGTCCTACAAATCAGGCCCATGTAACCCCAGCAATAAGATGTGACTGGCACATACAAGATAATCAGCAAATATGTTTTAGATGAACTTATAAATAAAATAAATAACCCAGTTTAATAAAAAATATTAACAAAATACTTAAATATATACTATTAATAAGGATTCTAAAAATGAACTTGTTTATAAATACTAAAAGAAAGCACGCAGATTTGGAAATAAAAATATATAAAAACTTTAAATAAATAATGGGACTGTAATTAGTGGTGCTGTGTACAGGGTCAATAAAAGAATGTGATACAAGAAATTATCTTAAAGAAGGGTTTATTCACTTGTTTAATAATGTAGATAAGATTCTTTGAGATTTTACCGCAATTTCTTTTTAACTAAATTTAGAGGGTGACATTTTCTCTACACAATTCATCTGACAAAATCATATTGTAATCAGAAGTCATTTAATTGTTTTCCTTTACCTAATTTGAACCATGCAAAATTATTATTCAAATTAAAATTGCAACTTTTCAAAATATACAAATTACAAATTCTATATTGATATACATAATTATTTATCTTGAGAATGTGAATGAATGATTACAGCTTTGTATATCCTGATATTTCAATTTTAAGTCATATGTAAATCATAACCATCTTAAATGTAAGAGGCAGTGCTTTAATTTATTAAATAATGATATTAAAAACCAAAGTGAAATTTTGAGACATAACAAAACTCCAGGTAAACATTTATTCAGTGTTAGGATAATATATACATTTTATTAGGAAGTATTCTTTTTATGGAAAGTAGAGTTTTTTTTTCCTTCCAGAATAGGAGGCATGTTTGTTGTTCAAATGGGTAAAAAGGTGAGGCCTGGGATAGAAGACCCAGGGATTAGGATAGTTAATTAGAAACACGCATTATATAAAACTCAGAGATATTGGGTAATGTCTTCACAAAGTTCTTGAGAACTATTGACATCAGATTATATTTATGTAACAGGTAGCTTTATTATGCATTTTATGAGTTTTGACAAGTGCTACTATACTTGTTTTGTCAAGTGCTACAACAAAAAGTTTTAATAACTGTGTAACAACTTGACATTTTCTAGAGCTCTCAGGAGTCTTACCCGTATGAGTAATATACTTGATTTGAAAAACCCTATTCCCTCCTTAGGTTTTTAAATACTGGGTTTCACTTTGTACATACATAATTTGAATAGAACTAAGTGAAAATGAAAATATTGACACAATGCAAATTTATCACATTGATAATATGCTGTTGATTGCTTTATATATTAATATTTACTCACATTCTAAATTATTTATAGAATTAACTATCTTCTCCAAAATGATGAAATGATAATGTTTCTTTTAAAGTTACCTATGCATATGTGTATATAATGTCTATGACATAATAATAACAGCAATTATAATAGCTAACATAGGTACTCATCCAAGAATTATATTTACAATAACTCATTTAATCCAATCATGTTGATCATAATTATTCCCACTGTAGAGATGAGACACTTGAAGTACTGAGAAGTTCTATAACATGTCTGTAACCCCATTAATTAAGAATGTGAACATATGTGGATACTGGGTAATTTTAGATGTAATTAAAATGTTAAGATGAAGTCACATTAGATTCAGGCGACCTTAAATCCAATACGATCGAGGTCCTGATAGAAAGGAAAAATGTGGACGGAGGCACCGAATCATATAGAGAGCATGCCATATGGTGTTAGAAGCAGAAACTGAAGTGATACAATTGAAAGCCAAGGAGCGCTAAAGATGGACAGTTACCACCAAAAGCTACAAAGAAGGCTTGGAAGGTTTCTGCCTGCAGTGGAAGAGGCAGCGTGGAGCACAGCCCTGCTGGCAATTTGATTTTGGCCTCCAGAACAATCAGAGGATAAATTTCTGTTGTTTTAAGTCATCCATTTTATGAGACTTCTGTTGCAACAGTCCTAGGAAATTAGTACACTTTCCAAAGTCATAGAGCTAGTAAATGTCAAGAACTGTGAAGGCTCCAAGATTTTACCCTTTTAGTTATAAGCTAATGAGTTAGTGTAATGCAATTTTATAGGTGCTGCTAGAATACATTAGACTCCTGGGATAGAAACAAAGGACTTTATTATGGCAGAACAAACATAAAATTCAACGTATCTTTTTCAATTTCTCCTATGTGAAGGTTCTCTTAGGGCTACAAATGGGGGCCAGAATGAACGCTTGCACACGCACTGTTTCTATTACAGGAGGAGAACTCTGTGCTTAAGCAACCTAAGCATTATGAGAAGTAAGTGTGCAGTCTTTTGTTCTGGAAGAAATTATATCTTTAATCTTTCAAAGCAGTTAGCAAATCTGCCCTTTGTTTTGAAGGAAGACACTTTATTTTCCAGGACTGTTCACACCATGAATAATAAATACAAACATCTTAACCCAAAATAGCAACTGTGAATTTTTAAACAATATTAAACTCACCCATGTCTTGCAGAAATTTATTAAAATATTGGGACAAATGCTTTCTTCAAAATCCTTAAAGATTTTAAGTATGTTTTTAAAAGAAAGAAACATATCAATAGCATAAACACTCTGAATATGTGTTCGTTTCCCACTGTGGCAATTCTTTACTTGGCTGTAACATTCAAAGTCGGTGCAACATTTGCTTTGTTAAAACTGACTTTCCCGTTAATGAAGTTTGAAAGGAGCAGGGTAAAGTATAATTTCTCTCTGTGTCACCTTTTGTCTTTCTCTCGTTCAGGACCGACATATTTTTTTTTTTTAATTAGTCTTTTTATGTTATCTAAAAGAGGTTTTAAATCATTTAAAAATTGGAAAACTGGGGTCTGAGACTCTGAGTCAATTCATCTAAAGTTTTCACTACATGTACTGAAGCAAAAGGAGATGGGCGTTTCAGTTCCCAATTCATACTCTTAAGGCTATAATAGTGGTTATTACTAGATCGGTACGTAGATACCTCAACGATGAAACAGAGATGGAAAATTTTAAAGTTAGCTTAAGGAGATTAACCACAGAAAATCTAATTTATTTCGCAGAATTTAATAGGGAGATGTAGAACCTTTTTTAAGGTGTGTGCAGTTACATAAATGTAAGATTGCTTCATAGGAACGGTTGATATCTACTGTTATTTTTCTATGTGCTTGTCTTTCATAATTTACTCTCAAACATAATTGAAAGTAAACAAGTGTTCTAAACCATCCAATATGTACCCACTGATTTGGTGAATCGACAAAATTTAATAAGCCTGCTATATGCTTTACAGGCCCCTAAACTTTGCGTTTGGATTGCCTCAAGTTTAAACAAACACGGCGGTGCAAAATAGCCCACATTAACAGTCTAGTCTGAGAACTGGCTGACCTCAGAGAAAAACGTCTCCTGTAGGAAAGTCCTGTTTTTCTTCTTTTCCACTTGCTCAGCCCACTTGCTTGCCCTGCCCCCACAGTGCTTCTGCCAGCCCTCTTCTTCTTTTTTTAAAGAAAGCCCTTTTCTGTTTGAGTTAGCATTGCTTGCACTCTCCCTATTACAATGGTGAACGAAGTCTCTGCTTACCTAAGTCCAGTTTTGTTCTATTTGATGAGTGTGTGGATTTTTCATGAATGTAAATCTTTCTGATTTGCATGATCCTGTTTCCTTTTATAGTTTTCAGAGAATTAAGAAGAAGATACAGGTCTCTGTAAATAATAGGTCAACATTCAAAATAAATGCAATGTTTGCTTTAATAAATACTGATTTCATATGTGTATGTGTGTATTTGTGTATAGATAACAATGGCATAGAAATGTAGAGATTTTTTAAACCATATAACTAAAAAATGAAGTTAATATTTTAGTTACCCATTTATTCATTTATTTAACCTTGTAAAGCTTCAGTGACTTGACTATGTTCTATAGCAGTGTAGGAACTAGGACAGCATTAGTGAGAAACATATTACTTCAAAACAACTTGACATTTTCCAAGCTCTCAATACTCAGTTTCATTTTAATTCAACATTCTTGTACTTTCCTTAAGTGGATAATGAGGTAAGTCATGTAATAGAAATTTTGAACATGTAGGAATGTATTTTTTAATGCTGGCTGTGTGTATAACTAATACAATATCACAATAAACAGCCATTTCTAGTAGAAAACAAACCTGCCTCAAATTACATATATACAAAAAATGACTCATGTATTGAATTATGAATGTTCAAAGTATAAATATATATAATAAGGCATAGACAAGAACGTAAAAATTAAGGCACTGAAAAGTGACTAAATTATTTTTCTACCCAAATATATCCTGATATAGATCTATTCGTAATATATTATGACTTTCAAAAAGTTTTCTTGTTATTTCAATAGTAGATTTATTGAGATATAATTGACCTACATACCATAAAATCCAACTTATAAAATTTATGATACCCATTAAATAGAGATATTCTTAATTCCTTTAAACAAAGATATCTCCCATTTTTTTCTAAGGTGTTCCACATGTATATTTGGGGCTGGCTGCAACACCCCAGCAAATTACAAGTCTGCCTTGGCGTTACAGTCGAGTGAGTAGCAGAAGGGAAATAAAGTCAGGACCCTCAGCATTACAATCTGACAACTTAATAGAGGAGGCTAGAAGCAGAGGGAGACCTGTCTGACCTACTAACCCAGCAGTCCTGGGCTTGGTCTGATAATATTGTCAGGTGTTGCAACATCACAGGAAACACCGTGTTGGCACGAGAGGAGGAAAGTCCTTGAAATTCTATGTATCCTATCCACTCTTTGGGAAGGAAAGCCTTTGAAACTGTGCCTCTGGCTACTGGACCTCTGGTCACACTAGGGCAATCTTGCCACCCTTGCTTTGGCCATCCTTACCCTAGCCACCCTTGCTTTTGTTCTCTCATTCACTAATAGACTTTGCTTGCACACTAATGGGTCTGCTGATCTGTAGTTCTTCACATGCGTCAACAAGAAGCACCAGGTCTCGCCTATTGGCATTAGTCTTCACTTTCTGTTTGCGCAGAGCCTCATGATCAGCTGGAGATGAGAGTAAAGGGTTTTCTCAGATACTGACTGGGAATGTACAGAGCCCTGCACAGATGTGCATGGCCCTCTACATTTTCAGGAAAATGTTAGTTTTTCGAAGCACCTATGGGCAACTCATTCCCCTGCTTTCCCTTTCACGTTTGTTTGGCCAACCTCTTATTTTTCCCCCATTTGTTATCCCTGCCTCAGACAGGCGCACTGTTAATTCACTTCTGCTGGTTGAATTAAACAAACACCGCAAGAAAAAGGCTACTCACACTGAGTGAACTCTCAGTTGCTCAAATACCTATACGCCTTTTTATTAAAAACGCCCAAATATTGTCCAGACAGGTTACATGTGGCAATTCTCTAGGATTAGGGAATTTGGGATCTTTCAGACCCATTTTGCCACTTAATGGCTGCAGGATGTCTAATATTTATGGCTACTTAGTTGTGAGGCTGTTAGTTTTCAAGTCTATTATGTAACTGAGAGAAGGGGAGGTGGTGGTGGGGGTGGAAATAATACAAGTTAATATATGACCAACTTCACTGTTTATTCTGACATTCTGCCCCTTTCCTTGAATAAATGGCCCTCACATATTTCCAAACTTTTGGTTCATTATCAAAGTTCTGAAAATAAGGATTTTGACAGCTTTTCACAGTATTGGTTCTTTTATGGGGGAATGGTTAGTCAAAATTTCTGACTGCCATTCTGAAAATAACTCTGCCTAGAATTTAAAAAATGTGACTTGGGAATACTATTTTTAAACTTTGTTTTTAAATATAATTATTTTGGCATAACATTAATAAGTAAAACACTTATTTTTATAGTGGTCACATTTTTTTCTCTTTCTCAATGATGCCGCTTTCCACTAGTTTTCAGACAATTTACAAGTTTAGATGCTGATCAATTTTTGTTTTAAGGCAATTATTACTGAATCAATGTTATTTTTAAAATACTTATTTTCTGATAATTGAGATTTATAAAAGCTTGAAAAGTTTAGAGTTCGTTTACACTTTTCACCCAGCTTCTCCTCATGGTAACCTCTTACATAAGCATAACAAAAATTATAGGCATGAGGAAATTAACATAGATATAATACTATTAACTAATTAAATATCATTAGTGCCCCACTAATTTCTTTTTTCTGGTTCTGTTAGCATGGGCTGCTAGGGAACTAGATGGTCTGGGTCTGACTGAGTCTGGAAGTTATACTTGAATACGATCAATTCTGGAAATTACAGCTTCAGACACCCCAGGGGAGAGTTGAATTCCTGCCAGGGGTATCTTACTTCCTGTAGGGAGGAAGAACCAGCTTTCCGATCTCCCCAGAGGACATGCCAGTCCATTCGCCTGGTCTTTGATGGGGAGGAACCTTGCATATTTCAACATTAACACATCTTATTTTTTGTTTCTGTTAAAGCCATTTTTTTCTTAAAATTATACCATGCAATACATACTTTTATTCATCTATTTTTTCCAGATAACAATATAACTATATAACTTGATGCCAGTGCATCATGTTATTCCATGACGGTACATGATTATAAATGTACTTTTAAAGTCTGCATAAACCCCATCCTGTCGAAGTTTTGTAATTTATTGAACTTCTTCTCCCAAACAAGAGATAGTAATATTCAGGGCTGCCTATTCAAGACAAATGCAACAATTCTTAGTTTCGATGTGGATTACTATAGTCAAAACATGATGTTTCTTCCTACCAGTGTTTGTTAATCAATGAGAAACCTGTTTAACTGATGTATTTCCTGCTTTACTTGATCCTCAAATATGTTGAGAAAAAAAGCATTTTACAATTATTCTTGGACTGCCTAAAACAGAAACCAACCCAGCATTATCTCATAAAATTTTAAAACTTCTAATGATTTCTAGGTGCTGCCAAATGATAGTGAGTGAAATCCACACATACATACCAAGAAAACTTTTAATAGGCCAGCTTTCACAATTAACCCTCAACTTGTAGATCATTACTGAATTAGTTGAAATACACATTTTCAACATCTACCTAGAGATTTCTGTGAATTGATACATGGACACTATAATAGAAAACCCCAATTTCCTTAGACTACCTTTTCCATTAGGGCAGGTTCTTCGATTTCCTCAGTTATTTTACACAGAAGAAAAGTCACCCTTGATATGCTCTAATCTGTCCCATTTCTGTATTTTTTGCATCTCGTCTTAGCTTAAATTACAAATATTTGTGATTTTATCATCACAGCACCCTGAAACTTGCTGTATTCTTCTTCATTTAGAACATATATCTGTGCAAGCCAGAAATCTTTATAAAATGATTTGCCTTATCTAACCTTGCAGGATTTTGAACATTCTCTGTATGAATTGGTTCCATCATAAATACACAGACACCGGCCATTAACAGTCACTGAAAAACATTCTGAGTCACTGCAACACTTGCCTGTAACACTCATCTTTCTAAGTAGCTTCTGAAATCAATTCCAGTCCCTGAAACGCGTGGCACCTATACTTTTTTCTTTATTCACAACATGAGATGTTGCCTCCTATAACACAACCAAAAATAAACCATTGGATTGACAGACTACTCAGTTTCATCTGCCAGATGCCTGGGCCCCATGTCCATCATGTTCTCTCTCACTTATTTTATATTGGAGAAGTATTCCACTTTCTCAAATTCATCTCATTCACTCAAAATCTGCATTGAATTTATTTTTATTTTATCTGTATTTTCACCCATCTTTTATACATATTCTTTCCTGTCCTGCTTTTTCCAGTAGATACTCACAAAAACAAAAACTCTTCTGAGCTGCCAGTATATTTTTCCTGCAGTAAGTATGTTGCTCATTAATATTTCCATATATTTTAAATAATTACTTACTTTTTAGGAATTAAATTATATGTAGATTTTTTTCACAGCTCTGCACATTGCAAATAAAATATTTGTACAAATCTTTACACTTCCATTAATAACCTTAAAAGAGTGTATGATTTCCAAATAATGGCTAATTTGGAGCATAATTTTGTAAAACTAATTGAAGAAAATAAATTTTTCTCATTATCTTAGTTCAAATGTCCACTTATTACTCAGTGGTTTTAGAATATTTTGCTTATTGAACACATATTTCTTTGCAATTTTTTTTCTGGACATTTTCCTATTTCATTGTTAAAATTTTGTAATCCATGAGATTCATTATTATTATAAGTATAACTAGAAATGTTGACTTGAAAGCAATACTGTGATGAAAAATGTCATGTGCCTCAATTAATTTGAATAATTATTTCACAAATAATGGAGAGTGCATAAATAAAAATTAAAATGCATTTTAGCTATAATTACTTTTAAACAGTGCCTGAAAACACATTTAATAATAAATGCTACCATTATGGATTACGCAAAAATAAATACTATAAATTCCATTTGAAAATACTAATTGTATTACCAAATAAATGGATGAAGTTTAAATTGCACCATTACAGGAATGTAAACCTGTCACATGCCCCAAATCAATATAAAAATGAATGTTCTGTTCTTGTTGATAAAATGTCAAAGTATTTTGTAATTACAGACAGTTTATAGGTTCAACAGGAAAACAAAATAAAAAACCAAAAAAAAAAGACAAAATAAGAGCATGATTTGTTGTCTCATCCAAGACCATCCTGGAACAGAAATTATCTGAAGATTGATTTGTCCTTTATCTTTCATGTGTATGACCTTTCAAGTCTGGATGGCTCTCACTGCTGTGATTAGGATTGAACATTAGCTCTCCATACAACATTGAGTAGATTAGGAGGTAAAATTGGAATTCTGACAACAATGACTTGGCTATAATCACCCTGTTCATTTTTTCCTATTTATTCTTGTTATGTTTCTTATTTGATGTCAGAAACAAATACAAATTTGTAATTTTCTTTGTAGAATAGCCAGCATATTATGGTTTCTTGCCACAATAGAGTAATTTATCTTTACACTGAGATGAAATCCTACAAAAACATAACAAATGATAACTCTGTTTGACGTTATTTCAAAGTGTAATTTGTTTCCCTTATATTGGTTACTATAATGTAAGAGATATTCCGTAAAAATGTTAATTAAATGAAGCATTAATATAATTTTAAAGGTTATTACAAATAATTAAGTTTATGTATTTGTGCTTCTAACTGTTAAATGTGCCATTATTTTAATATTTTCCTTGTCAATTTTTAAATATATTAATATTTATGGTTAATAAATAAAATTACAAATGAAATACGTTTAGATGTGATTGAGAATAGATATTCACATTTTAGGGATTACATAAATTGTTTTAAGCAGTATTATTTACATGAACCAGATTTAGTAACAAATATAAATGGAAATCGTTACTTATGAATAAAGACTTATTTATAACCTGTGAAGAAAAAATATATTGCAATTAATTTAATATATTAGGGATAAAATCATAAAGGATTTTGACCTACTTATTTCACTGTATTACACTAATATACACTCTCATTTAGTCTTTCTCTCTGTGCGTATGTGTGTGTTTATCATTTCTGAAGTCACGTATTTTGTTACTTTTTATTCTTGAAAGCAATTAGCACAAGGAATAATATATAATATGCCCCTAACATATATAATGTATTTTGCTATGAAAAATATGATGAAAATATTATAAATTCTATCACAAATCAATTGTACATTCATAAGGTCACAATGAATAATATGAGGTCTGTCCAGAAAAAGTCCAGCTATTGTTAATATAACAAGAGTGGATTGCACAACATGTATGTAACATGGCAGCCAAGAGTGGACTGGAACATGTATGTGTGAACAATGACAACTTCACTGTATTAGTCAGTGGGGATAGTAGACATTGTTGAGTGAGCATGCGTACTGTGTGGCTGTTGCATTCAAAATGACTGAACGAATAGAATAACAAAACTGCATCAAAATTTCTGTTAAGTTTGAATATTCCTCCATGGAAACTATTTGGATGATTCAGAAGGCTGCAGCTATGGGCAGCTTGTAATAGGCAACTTCATCACCATAACATGCCTGTTCATGCATAACATCTCATATAGATTGTTTTGGCAAAACATCAAATCACCCAGGTGACTCAGCCCCCTACAGCCCAGATTTGGTGCCTTGTGACTTATGGCTTTTCCCAAAACTAAAATCACTTTTGAAAAGGAAGAGATTTCAGATCATTGATGAGATCCAGGAAAGTACGACAGGTCAGCTGATGGTGACTGGGAGAACTGTGTGAGGTCCCAAGGTGCCTACTTTGAAGAGGAATGAGGATTCACTGTCTTATGTACAATGTTTCTCATATCTTGTATCTTCTTCAATAAATGTTTCTATTTTTCATATTACATGGCTGAATACATTCTGGACAGACCTCACATATTTATTTGTTTAGTAATGTGTTATACATCCATATGATGAGAAAACCTGCACACATCAATAATCCTTAATGGTGCAATATTTAATAACATTAAACATTCATGAAAAAAGTTTGGGAAATTTTATATAAAGTAGATATCAATAAATATATATGACATTATATTATCATACTATTTGATATGAATGTGACCATATTATTAGTAAATTTTAATAGGAAAATAAAATGGGGAGGAATATCAGAATAACTTTAATGAGTATTTATAATGTGTTCTTTTTTACTTTTATGTTAAAATATAATTTGAAACACCACTGTAATTGACAAATATTAATAATTCACAAAAACATAAATACTGTGCGATGAAACATTTAGCTGTAGAATCAGATTTATAGCTAAAATGTTGGGATATTTGTCATGTACAAATCTTGGAGAAAATACCAGCATCTATTTTCCATTTCTCTATTCAATCAATAACCCACTGATTTTTTCAGACATCTATCTAAATGCATACAATAAAGACCTTATAGAAAAGAGACTAACTGCAAATATATGTAAAATAATATCATTCTTTTGTCTTCTTTCCTATTCTCTTTCTGTGTACAAACTATTTGTCTGTCTGTATGTCTGTATGTGTGTCTGTGTCTCTTACTTCTCTCATAGGGATCTTCAAAGCCAGACAACAACCTCACTAATTGTGGCAGTTTAGTTACTTAAAGCGAAGCTTCTGGGGCCCAATTTAGCCATACTTTGAATAAGCCTTATGTTTGGCTAGAGTGGACAGGGAAGCAAATCCAAACTGATGTCTTAGAAAAAGATTATTTGGGCATCGAATAAAAGACACTAAGAGGTGGAAGATGGCGAAAGGTTAGAGTAGACAATTCACTAAACAATATGGCTTTGCTGTGTGGCCTCAGAGACTTAATCTGACTACAAGAAAGTAATAATGATTTCATACATTTTATAGCCTTTTATTGAAATGATATAATCATTAAAATTTTTCTTCAATTATTTTACATCAATTTTTAAAATCTTAAATTTAAGAATCTCTATTTATTTAAAAACAGTTCACCTAGTTTTGGAAAAGTTTCATTTTCATCTGGACTGCTGATATAGCCTGTAAATATATCTTTCTATTTTCTGTTTCTTTTTAAAAAAGCATCCTTAACATTTCAAACATGTAGCTACCCTTGCCCCATCTCTACATAAAACTTTCTTCACGTTCTGTATAAGAAAATGTCCAAATTGTTAGTATAAGAGCGTTAAAGGGTTAACAAAATTAATTATGTTAAAATTACTAAGAATAAATAAATGTTGGCTTTTTGTCTGAGTAAGAAACTTTACAAAACCATACACTTAATAGCAAATTTAGTCCTTTAACCTACAATGCACTAAGATTTATCTTCAATTTAGCAATGCAGACGCTGAAATAAATACTCAAAGACAGTAAGTGAGAAGTCCAGGTGAAAGCCTTGACTTTTCTGATGTCCAAGCCTAGGCTGCACAGCTATACTACTTACATTGTGCAAGTTTCTATACGATTCTATGCTTTGGACTCCTTGTTTATTTTGTCTTTTTATGTAAGAAACCTTAACAAATACGATGCTCTTATATTTAAACCAGGCACTCCTACACCCAAGCCATTCCCTGTGAAATGCCCTTTGACCTTTGCTTTCTTCATGAACTCCCCATCCCTGCAGCACGCTGTAACTGACACTGAAAGCACATACTTAGAAGGCTGTTATCTGATTCCACTAGCACCGTGGGCAGCTGTCACAGCACCGTGCATGAGTGCGCAGGCTTTCCTCCCAATTCACGTATCTTACGGCAAAAAATATTGGCTTTTTATGGTTGTATATCTGCTTTCTGGGAGAGTTTATAGCATAAAATGGGCATTCAACAAATTTTTAAATTAATTTAATTAATTTATATTTAATTTTAAAGATATTTATCAACTAAAAACATTGTAAATCCCTAAGAAATCCAAATATGAAAAGGACAGGGCTACTGCCTACAAGGAATAAGTAATCATATAGTGTACACCATAATTACCAAGGTTAATATTTCTCCACTGCTAATTCACAAAGGTCTAACTTCCATTTTCATTGTCATTTATCAATAGATAAAGTCCATATTTCTAGATCTTCATGCTAAATTAAAGCTGTTTGTGATTCATCCATTTATGCAATTTAGTATATTCAGATATTATAGAATTTTAATGTAGGTTTATTATCACATCTTCAGTGTTTTGTTTTGTTTTGTTTCCCGAACAGCAGAATAGCACTAGCTGCTATGCTGGATTTGACATCATTTTGTTTACATGATGTTTTATTAAATATAACATGTATAAGATACACTTTTAAAATATATTAAGTATTAAAATAATAATTTTGTTAACCATCTATTTTTTTCTTCTGGTAACTCAGTTATATCTATATATCTATATCTATATCTATATCTATATCAATAGCATCTCTCTGTATATCTATGGCAAGTTTCACATGGAGAAGACTGTGTTGGTAGATGTAGTAATGATTGATCAGAAGATATAGCTATAGTAAAGAAACCAGACCCAGAGGGAGAATCTGGAAGTATAAAAATCCTTATCTATTCTTCATCCTTTTTTACTTTCTGCAGGAGCTACTCATTGGCTCAATTTTATTAGATGCCAGAAGGTTAAGGGGAACAGTGGAATGAGTTTATACAGGTCTGACACATGGTATAGAGATCATGATGGAGAAGCATGGAGTGGTTTTCAGAAAAATATCTAGCACGATTATATAACTAATACATGTAGTAGTCAATGTATTGCATTGGTGTATTATATTGACTATAACAAAGTATCTGCTTTTCCTTACTAATATGTAAGAGACATGATGGCTTACATGAACCAATACTGAATAAAATGACATATAATACATCAAACAGCAATAGCTATTGTAATCATTGATGACAATGTTATAATGACAATAATAGTATCTCTTCTACTTATTTGTTTTGTTCCCCTGAGCAAGATTTTTAACAGATAGGCAACATCCTCTTCTATGAAGCAAAAGCAAAAAGTATATATATATATCATTATTACATATAAATATATGAGTTATATATAATGTTATGTACCTTAATATATTATATATTAATTATAAGGCAAAGATAGCATTTATCTTAAGATATGTTATATAATAACAATGTTAATACATGACATATAGTGCAACGTTCTTTTTATAAATTATCTCTTGAATCCTCCAAACAATCCCAGGGATGACAGCTCCTATTATCATTCTCAGATAAAAACAATAAGATGGATAATGTCATGTGACTTCTCTAAGATCATATTTAAGCAATACAAACTATGTTAATTACACAATTAAAATGATCTATTCTAATTTTTATTTTCTTACATTTAAAAAAGTTTTATTACAGTTGTTATTCAACTCTATTTTGTATTAGTTTCAGGTGTACAGAACAGCGGATAGACATTCATATATGTTACAAAGTGTTCCTTTCGCTATTCCAAGTGCTCACCTAGCACTGTAGATAGTTATTACAGTTTTGTTAACTACATTTCTTATGCTCTACTTTGCAAACCCTTGCCTGTTTTGTGACTATCAATTAGTACTAATTTTGAATTTTCAACTGTATTGACATTATAATTTTTCATTTCTCATAGATATCCCAGATTTCTGCTCTTAAGTATGTATTCCACTTCATAAATTCTCTTTCCTGATATCATCACCTCATTTCAGGCATAGCACCTAAAATGCTGTCAGGCATTGAGATTTAATCCCTTGGGTCCTGAAATCTTTCCAGTCTTCAAAGGCTATTTTCAAGCAAGTGTTCTTAGGGCTCTATCATGATCTGCTTATACTTCGTTAACTTCTCAAGAGCTGAAAATTAGAGGATTTACATTGAATGTGAGACCTAAGAAATGACTGTGTCATCAAACTGTAATTAAGTAGTAGTCACTCAAGCAAAAAACCTTTCTTTCCAAAATTTCATACATTTAAAAAAAAATTACTTATTTGTTTGTTTATTTATTTATTTTTAGAGAGAAGGGAAAGGAGAAAGAGAGGGAGAGAAACATCACTGTGTGGTTGCCTCTCACTTGTGCCCCCAACTGGGGACCTGACATGCAACCTAGTTATGTGCCCTGATTGGGAATCGAACCAGCAACACTTGGTTCGCAGGCCAACACTCAATGCACTGAGCCACATCAACCAGGGTTAATTCCATACATTTAATGGCATGTGGGGTTAGAAATAAAAAGAGAGAAACTAGCGGTTTCATTTACTTTGGAAATGAAAAATGTAGAAGTGAGAATTTTGTAGTCATATGCTAACCTAGCATATTAGAGCCACCATTCAGGAAAACTCATTGAATTACCAAATTGAACACTGAACATCCTAAATGGGATCTGTTCACAAGTCACTTTTATTTGCAACAAGGAATTTTAATGACCCTGGTCTCATTGCTGCCCTTGATGCTCAACTATCCTACACATAACTCTTTTGAGAAATAACATATCCGGCCACTGGAAAAAACATCCCATTCCTCATCAGCAACTGCTTGTGTGATTAGTGACTCTGAACCAGACTCCAGTTTAACACATTAATCAGGGTTTGGGGTTTATTTATCAATCACTACCCTACATTCTATTTTTCTATGATTTTGTTATGTATTGAGCACTATGAATGTTTCCTTTTAATATACATAAACTCAAGTTGAATTTTGGCCAGAAAATAATATTGGCATATTAAAAATAAAATATATGGCTATAGGTATTGGCTTTGTAAATAGATCTGCAATAAAGTTATAACATACTTGGCCAAGTTACTGGAAAAGATTCTCCTTTCTGCTTTTTATCTTTAAACAAATAGATGTTTCTTCAGTCATTTAGCAACTTACCTTTTAAAACTAGAAGGTTAAAATGCAATTTTATTAATTCAATATGAACAAGTGCCTTTTAACTGTAAATGTAATCCATGGACCAGCAACATTGGTATCATGTTGGAGCTTGTTAAAAATGCAGACTCTTAAAAGCCACCCCAGGTCGACTGAATTAGTATCTCCATTTCCACAAAATTATTAGGTGCTTGATGTATTCATTGAAATTTTATAAGCACTTGTCTAGCAGATAAATGAGAATCGAGGATTACTGCTAACATTTTTGTGATTGGTGAGGCTTAAGTCAAGCATCTCAAAAAACAAAATAAAGCAAAACACTTATCTCAGCAGAGAACAAAAAGCAAAACAAAACAAAGCAATCAAACAAACAAAAGGCTGTCTTGTGACTTTGGACCTGTTTTGTTTTCCTGGCTACATTTGGTTGGAACTGAACAGTGCCAACTCCGTTTAGATAAAGAATCATCCGCTGAAATAATTTTATGCTGCCTGCCTTGTTTTGTTACCTGCATTGGAGTATGAGGCCCTTGATTTATAGGAAAAAAAGACTAATGTTGTGATTCTCTGTTATCCATACATTTTAGCACTCTCTCTAAGCCATAACTCAAACACAGCGCTGATTCCCGCCCTCTTACTCGATAAGGAGGAGTCAGAGAAAGTGGTTTCTGACCACTGCCATATGGAACCAAAGTAAGTATCCCGTGAATGTTAGAATCTCAAGCAGGTATTTATATTGGATGAGTGAACATGAAATCAATGCCACAAAAAAACGTGAAGAACTCTCATGTTTATTAACACTCAGCCTTATCTCTTGGCTTTCTCCCCAGCATGCCAAGGCTGGGATTATAGAAGACGTAACCTAGAGCTGCAGCGTAAGCCAGTGGATAAACCGTATTCTTATTGATTCTTGGATGTCATAGTTGTACCAGCTGACTCCGGGGAATGTGGCCCTTGTAGGAAGATTTGCTTGGTCACAGAGCTGAGTGTTTCTTCTGAATGTGTCAAAGAGACATTAAGTTTTCCTGTGGGGCTGAGATCTGGGGTGCAACTATATCCCTGAAACTTAAGCCCTGATTTCTAACTCTTGAAACTCAAATTTGCACTATTAAACATTTATTTTTTCTCCATTAAAAATCCACTTTATTTAGGTTTGATTGGCATACAAAAAGCTGTACATATTTAACATATACAACTTAATGAGTTAGAATGTACAGGAAACTATCACCAAAATCTATGCCAGACATATATCCTCCACCTCTAAAACTTTCCTCCTGTCCTCTTTATTTGCTGCTGTTTTATTATTATTAATAAGAATGCTTAATATTTGATTATCCTCTTAGCATATTTTTAATTATACAATACAGTACTATTGACTACAGACACTATTCCTTTAGTGCTCATGTTTAAATATGCTGTCACTGTATCCAGTCATTTTTAAATTTATTGTATTTCCCTATAAGACACAAGGCTTTTTTGGTTTGTACATATGTAAGTGTGTGTGTGTGCCTCACACACACATTGTTTTCTTCATTTGAATTATAAATTACATGACTTGCTTAAAATAGAGATTTTATATTTAAATTTATCATCTATCAAATTTATTTTGTGGTAAAGAATTTAATAAGACTTTAATTCTTTAGTATTATTTTTCTATTAGTCCAAATATTAACAATTTATGTAATATTAATTAACCAGATTCTACATTATTATCTATAGATATCTTATATACTTAAATATTATATAATAAATGTCATATATTTATTGAACTGTTGAATGATACACTGATTCCATGAATGTTACATATCATTTAATATTTTCAATGATTGTACATTATAACTATACTCAAATATGTAGTAGGGTTAATCCATAACTTTTCCTTGTTGATATGAATAGTTTTCATTTCTTAAATTATTATTATTTTCTATAAGTCATTAAACTAGTTTTTTTCTAGATACAGTGCTACAAAAGAAAATAGTGTTATTCTTAACTGGATTCACAAATAGTTATAGAATAATTTAACTTAATTCACAGTGTTTATAGTTTTATCATTTTAGCTTCCTACAAATCTGGTGTGTTTTTCTGTTTATTAAATGTTTGTTTTTTTTTTTTTTAATATACCATTGATGGGAATTGCAGATTCTTTACATTCCCTTGGAATTTCCTTGGAATACGTTTCCTAGTTTTATTTCAGGTGGGAGAAAGCAGATACTTTGAATTGGAACATAGTTTTCCTGGAGTTTTCACTACACACTTTTGAATCTTTACTATGTACAACCTAATGTAAATATAAGAATATAATACAAATGTTCACAATTCAAGACAGTAATAATGTAGTCTAGTCCATGAGAGGGACTCATGTACCAATTCCATAGAAATTAGAATGAAAAAAAAAATTACCTCTGACTAAGCCTTTAGAAGTATTTATTTTTTTTTATTTTTTTTATTTTTTTTTTAATTTTGGTTTTTCAATTACAGTTGTCCCCTTTTCCCCCAATTTCTCTCCCCCACCCAACCCACCCCCTCTCCCACAATCATATCCCTCCCCGTTGTCCATGTCCATGAGTCTTTCATACAGGCTCTTTAATTAAACCCTTCCCTTACTTATCCCCCTTCTCTCCCTCTCCCCTCCCCCCTATTGACTGCTATTCTGCTCTTTGTTCTATTTAGTTCCTTTGTTTGTGTTGTTCTTTAGTTTCCTGTATTAGGTGATATCATATGGTATTTTTCTTTCTTTGCCTGGCTTATTTCACTAAGCATAATTCTCTCTAGTTCCATCCATGTTGTTGCAAATGGCAGGAGTTCCTTCTTTCTTTCTGCTACATAGTATTCCATTGTGTAAATGTACCACAGTTTTTTGATCCACTCATCCACAGATGGGCACTTAGGTTGTTTCCAGCACTTAGCTATTGTAAACAGTGCTGCAATGAACATAGGGGTGCATAAGTTCTTTTGAATTGGTGTTTCAAGATTCTTCGGGTATAATCCTAGTAGTGGAGTCGCTGGTTCAAAAGGCAGTTCCATTAGACTTTTGAGATAGAAGGGCTAGTTCATTAAGTGAAAAGAGAATCCTGAGTCAGATCATAAAAGAAGGATATTATATTTGTAATTCATCAACTCTGGTGATTAGATGGAGAAGACAAGCCTATCAAGTCAGGTTAAGGTGAGACTATGAAGAGCTCTGTGCCCCTATCTGAGAGGATACAGTTTAGGTATTTATTGTATTTGTAGACTCACTTCTGTCTTTGAAATGCAGGAAATGAACTGGTGATTTCTCATTGTCATTAGAGTACTCAGCCAGCTACCAGTCCCTTTCAGAAGCAACCCCTTTCTTCAGAACTAAAACAGCTACAGGCTGTATGACTCTTCCATACTTTCGTGTCTACATGATTCCTTGTTGTATCTAAAATCAAGTTTGCTCATAGTCACAACTTTTAATATAAAAGCTAAATTTTTCTATTTCTTTTTATTTTCAGAACAGAATTTATTCTAGATGAAACAAGGCCAGGCAACCACTAGAATTCTGAAATTATTATAGTCTTACTCCTCATTTAAATTTCACTAGAAAAAAATGTCATTTATTCATTTAGTAATATTGATCGCTTACTTTAAAAGATTAAGTTCTAGATGCTAAAGATTCAAAATCAATAAAGGGATAGATATCCATTAGTATCAAGAAGAGAGATAAATGAACAGTTACAGTACAAGATAATATATGCTATAATAGAAGCATAGAAAATATGCATACTGTTGGAAGGCAGGTCCTCTTGGGTCTCTTGTGTTTCCTCATGTCATGCAAGTGTGACATTAACCGTCTTCTTTTTTCCATAGTATCTATCTCTTCAAGAATGTGTGTTCAATGACTTGTCATGGACTATGCTTCCACTGGAGCAAAGGGAAGTATTATTTACTTTTCAATATCGTGAAGACAATGGCTCCCTCTGGTGCAAATGTCAAGTAGGTTTGTTTGCATAACAAATTTGAAACTTAATTTGGGGTTCTTCAACTGTGGTGCAAACCAACCGCCTGTACAGCATTAACCCTGGTCATTCTGGGCCCCTCGGCCCTATCCCTTGGCCCAGGGAACTGGAGATCCAAGGGAACTAGTACTATCACAGAACTCATGCTCTCTCTATGGCTTACAATGAGTAATACTCCTGGCCAGGAGTATTACGTCATCTATTCTCATTCATGGAACTCGCTAGCTAATATGTAGCATAAAATATCAGACTCTTTATAATAGGCAACATTCACAGGGTTGTGTTGGTTATTATTTAAAGTCTATGTGTGAATAACACCCAAGCTTTGAGCTCTTCCTCATAGAGCGCCTGGGACTTCTTTCAGGAAGTAGATTTTCACCAGTCTTCAAGGATGAAGTACAGAGGAACAATTAGCTCTTATTAAGGAAGAGTTTGGCCCTGTCACTGTGGCTCAGTTGGGTGAGAATTAACCCATGAGGAAAGAGATCTCCGGTCTGATTCCCAGTCAGGTCACATGCCTGGGTTGTGGGTTTGGTCCCCTGTAAGGGTGCCTTGGAGAAGCAATGAATCATTCGATGTTTCTCTCTCACATTGATGTTTCTCCCCCCCTCTCTCTCTATTCCTTATCTCCTCTCTAAAAATAAATAAATAGTATATTTAAAGACAAAAGGAGAGTTTGATATATTCTTGGTATATAAGTTGTAGAGGCACAAAGTTTCAGTTATACAGTATGAGTATGTTCCAGAGAACATAGTGTCTTTATTTAACAATACTGTATTGTTCACTTAACAAATTGTTCAGAGGGTAGAACTCATATTAAGTGTTCAAACCACAATAAAAGTGTTTTGGTTTTTGGCTAAATAAAAATGCTTTTTATGATCAGATAATATTACAGTAGAATATGTTCAGAGTAGAACAGTCACCATGTTAATGAGGAAAAATAAGGTAATTGGTTCAATTAGCAAGAGATTTTTATCTTCAGAGAGATACTTTATGTTCTTTTTAAAGAAAGGATAAAGAAGTATAGTCTGGCCAAGCCAGATCAAATCAATTATAACTAAAGAAAGGCACTGTGTTTGGTTGGAAGTTAAGGGCAGTATCAGAATGAAGAAGGAATAAATCCCTAGTTTATATAAGAAGGTATTTTGAATGGAATCTGTTCATATTGGTTTTTAATGTGTTTAACACAAAGCTTGTAAAAATATATTTAGCAATTCTTGCTTTAAGAAACAAAACACCTTATTATAAAATATTATAATTGTTTTCATATACACGGAATATAATATATATACCTGTTAGCATTATATTTTCAATTACCTGATTTCTGAAAACATTAGAATATTTAATAATATATATTTTTTACTATTCAATACCACTCAATAATTATAATATGATACCATAAGTCTGAAGGAGCATGGATATGTACCAAAATCAGTTTTTCTATAATTATGAATCAAAGTACACAGGTGAATATGAGTTACTGGAGAATATAGTAGCAAGTAATATCACAAAGTAACCATAGGATAGTAGTTAGCATTGAGTCATTTGTTCGTAAAAAATCCATCATAAATCTGCAAGATATGGAATGGAAACTTTGAAGTAGGTGAAGTTGAAGAGGAGACAACAGTTAGAATTTCAAACACTAGCAAAGGACATCCTGATTCTAAAACAAGAAAAAATACACTTTTGAGTGGTAGTCCTAGCAGGGAAATCAGGTAGAGTGTAGAGCAAGACTACAGAATACAAGGACTTAGATACTGATGATGAGACATGAAGCTGGAATTTATACACAGGTAAGAAATCAAATATTCACTGCCCAGGTATAAAGTACAGTCCTAGAACTGATGAAGCAGTAAGAATCAGCTGAAACTGAACTGCCAATTATTTTGTATGACAACTAACACAATCCCATTTGGAAATAGTGTTGATTTTGACTTTTGTTTGGAAGTAAATAGCAGTAAGTATAAAGCAGAGAGGATATTATAAATATTTGAGGCAAATAATGTAATCACACCATAATACATTATGAAAATAACATAGATCTCCAAAAACTGCCTCTAAAGCTATACTAAGCAACATATGCTTAGTATATCAACATATATCATTCTTTTTAACTTACATTTAGTTTACATTTTTCAACATATATATTTAGTATTGAATCAAGATGAAACATTGTTCACATTTGCCTGCTCTTCTGCCTATTCTTTTATTTCTAAACCCATAACAAAAATGATTTTTCAATACGACCCTATAAAAATTTAACAGAGGATAAATAATATTATCAGCACACTGGAAAATTTTAAGGGATATCTTGAGATCAAATTGAGTTTAGTATAAAGACATTTTTAAAATATAATAATGAGAGAAAAAAAATTGCCCCAAGTGTACTCAGAACAAGGGTGCTATTATTCAGTATGCTCAAAGCATAAGTGGAAAACTGACTATATTTATAAGTGTAAATAATTACAGAAAAATATTCAGGGGAGTTGAACTGGTGGTCACAACTCTTCTAACTTGGATCGAGCCATAGGAAGCCCAAACGTATACACTTTAAGTACACTTAAGTATAAACATTGAATATGGCCGTAGGTGGTTGATATTCCACAAGTGTTAGATAGGCAGGGATGGACTCCAGAATATTTATTCATTCACTACAGAAAGGAAGAAATATATATTTTTTCTTCCTCATTTTACCATTTCCTGGTATCTGAGGAATTAAATTTTTAGATCATCCATTGATGTTTCTACTATGACCTACCATTCATATTAATTTAATTACATGCATTATGATAACAAAATAAAATATGTGTGATCATTTCATTATTTTAATTGAAAACCCTTAATAACTATTAAAATGCCTTCAGTAAGTTTGAAACAGGTAGCCGCATGGCTAG
Source organism: Furipterus horrens (assembly GCF_987537825.1). Taxonomy (NCBI): domain Eukaryota; kingdom Metazoa; phylum Chordata; class Mammalia; order Chiroptera; family Furipteridae; genus Furipterus; species Furipterus horrens. Next base: position 15,150,899 of record NW_028327182.1, read on the forward strand.
AATTTAAAACATAAAAATAAGATCATGACTTAGGAATTTTATGTTATGAAAATGCTGGAAACTGAGATTTATAGTTTATGGCTTGATTCACAATGATGAAATATTACACAAAACATACATATATGCAAAAGAGGCAATTTTATTACAGCTTTTTAGAGAAACATGAATATTTTCATAATATGCAAATCCCTTTCACGCTTCCCCCACATTACTGTCTCTCTTTATTCATAATTTCTACTGTGATGCAGCTGTAATTTTTTGAGAACTCAGGGAGCTTTATCACTTTCACAAAAAATTTTTAAAAGTCAATGACAGAAAGACGGAGTCAATACAGCTTGGCTTCAGGTGCGCCGCAGGAGTTGCCGGTGTTGACTACAACGTCAAACCGCCTTAGGGACTCCGGCTCCGGATTTTCTGTCGGGGTTTACTCCCTTAGCCTTTCCCCTGAAGAGGTATGCCGCAAGGCAGCGGAGGTTTTTTGGAGTCAGAGTTTTCCTTCTCTGATATATATATATATTTGCATAGGAAATTATGTCATCTGTGTAAAAAGACAATTTTATGTATTCCTTCCCAATCAGCATTTTTTGTGTGCCTTATTACATTAGGAAAGACTTTCAATACTTTACAATGTTAAATATAAGCAGTGAGAGCTAATCCTTGCCTTGTGATCTTTGTGAGGAAACTTTGAGTTTCTCACCATTAAGTATATTACTTGTAGGATTTGGAGGGGGGATATTTTTAAAAAACCCTCACCCAAAGATATATTTATTGATTTTAGGCAGAGGGAGAGAAACATCAATCAGTTGCTTCCTGTACGTGCCCCAACTGGGGGTTGAAGCCACAACCTAGGTATGTGCCCTGACGTGGGATTGAACCCACAATCTTTTGGTGAAGGGGACAACACTCAAACCAGCTGAGTCACTCAGCCAAAGTGGGAGAAAAATAGATATTTTTTCAAACTGAGAAAATTACTTTCTATTTCTAATTTAATAAGACTTTATTTTTATCCTGGATGAATATTGGTTTTTGTCAAATTCTTTCATAGCATCTGTTGATATAATCATTTGATTTTTCTGTTTTCATCTGTTGATGTGATAGATTCCATTAATTGTCTCTCAAGTATTAAACTAGCTTTGCATACCTGGGATAAATCTTGGCTGTGTTGTTTACTTACTTTTTATATATTGTTGATTTGACTTGTTAATATATTCTTGAGAATTTTTGTATCCATGGTTATTAGATAAGAGGTCTCTATCCAGAAGGTAGCCAGCCATGTAATATAAAAAATAGAGACATTTATTGAAGAAAATACATGATACAAGAACCATTGTACATAGGGCAATGACGCCTCAGTCCCTTTCAATGTAGACACTATGGGATCTCACACAGTTCTCCCAATCGTCATGACCTGCCCCATCCTATTTCCTGAATCTCCTCGACGGTCTGAAATCTCTTTCTTTTCAAAGATGATTTTAGTTCTGGGAAAAACCAGAAGTCACAAAGTGTCAAATATGGACTGTAGGTGGGGCTGAGTCACCTAAGTGGTTTAATGTTTCTTCAAAACGCTCTGTAGGAGATGTGATGCTTGAACCGGTGACTTGTCATGTTGAAGTTGCCAATCACCAATTGCTTGTAGCCATGCCTTCTGAATCATCCTGATAGTTTTCATGGAGGTATGTTCAAGCTTAATACAAAATTTGATGCTGAGTCATTAATCTACTCACTCAGTCATTTTGAATGCAACAGCCACACAGTACACATGCTCACTCAAGTGGGTCTACTGCCCATTAACTAGTACAGTGAAGTCATCATTGTTCATGCATGCACACTCCAGTCCACTCTCCCTGGCTGCCAGTTTACATCAATGTCATGCAAACCAACTGTTCTTGTTGTATTAACAATGGCTGGATTTTTTCTGGTCAGACCTCATATATTAGTCTGCAGTTTTATTTGTAATGTTTTTGTCTAGTTTTGTTTTAGGGTAATGTCAGCCTCAGAGGATAAGTTAGTAAAGTTTTTTTTTTTCTTTTCTGTTTCTATATTCTGAAAGACATAAGTCAACCCTTCTTACTCATTACAAAATAAGCTTCATATTTTCTAATTATACTATTTATTAACTAAGTTTCTGGTAACAATGGAGCTTCACAGCTGTGTTATGCTTAATATTTATATGTTACATCTTTTTTCATTATTTTACTATAAACAATTCTGTACTTTGATGTTTTTACATCTTGTTTTTTATTTATTCAAAAAATACCTAAAAACAAACATAGCCTAAAAGTTGTAGAATGTCATCCATTAAAATGTCATGTAATTACTGATATCTTTCGAAGTCTATTATTTTAGGGTTTATTTCCTATTTGTTTTCTCTGTGCTTTAATCCGTGGTTTCTCTTTGGTGTTATTTTCTTTTTGCATTTTCAAATCCCTGTAGTATTTTATTTTATTTTTTCTACCTAAAGCCATTGTTTTTATAACCTTCAGTGTTTTTTCTTATTTTTGCTATTTGCTCTAAGGATTACAGTACATATCCTTAAATCATCACAATATATTTAATCAATATTATGTCACTCCAAATAATAAGATAAACAACAAAAATGGGCATCGTGTGACAAACTTACAATAGTTAATACCATTCATCCTTCAGACTGTGTGTGCCCATTTGTCATATATTTGATTCTATAATTATTATATATTCTAAAATACATATCAAACTTTTTCTTGAATAGTACCTTGACTTTAATATATTGTTTTTCCTAACAGTAAATTGAGTATAATGGGTAGTCTTTGTTTATGATAACATATTCACCAAATGTAAAGTGAAGATAATGCTTACCTCATGGTGTTATGAAAATTAATACATAATAGGCAAGCAATTTACAATTTCATTTCCTATAAATGTAGTCTTCAATCAAAGATAGCTACTACCAATAAATTCAATAATTACCTTACATTAGATGGTTTCCTAGTTCCCCTTTCTTATTCCTGAAAATGTATAGCATTGTAGCCAAAACTTGGCTACTAGGTAATTTCTGAGAACAATCTTTATTTTCCCATCACAGTTCCTGTTAAGTAACATCCTTTTTCTCTCATCTCTGAATTTGTATATTTTTCCTCCCTTCCTACCTAATGTATACCTGCTTTAATGAGGCTTTATTTCTAATGATTCCCATTAGGGCAAATTTTTTCATTCAGGTGGACTTCATTTATGTCACCAGAAGTTGTAGTGGAAAAACCAAGAAAGATTTCTATAGAAACTGTTCTATCAAGATTGCTTCAGAAAATTCCTGAATAAATGTTTTGAAATGGCAAGGGTAGGTTTTATTTTTCTGTTTTTATTTCAGAGATATGAAATACATTTTGAGTCAGTTTATTCTTCAAATTAAATTTTTCTAAAAATATCTATTGGTAATAATGATCATTTTGTTGTTCTAATTGTCTGTTTGCAAGTTTTCCTAAATACTGCATATTCAATTTATACAGACTTTTGGACATGATTTTCTATAACAAAGAAAGGCATCAAGCATATTACTCTGTACAGGAAAATGCTGGAGCCTGGTATTTAGAAAGACTAAATGTTTACCACCAATATTTTTTGAATGATAGATTAATAATTAAAGTTCATAGAAACTTATCAATATAAAACATGCATAATACACACAGGAAAATATATTTGAGAAGACTTGATTACTTATGATAAGATTTTTGAATAATTTTAAGCAGGATAAGAATAAGATCACCGTCCAAATATACTAATATTTAAACAATAAAGACACCTACTATTTTTTGTAATTCTTAATACAGTTATAAATATTATAAATATTAAGCCTCAAGTGCAAGTGTTCATCACTGATTTATTAGCATAGGGTAAGCAGAGTGGGTAAGGGGTGGAGATCAATTTATAGCACACAACTTAATAATTATGAGCAAAATGATTGAGTATAACTGACTGGAGAGGATGGAAAGGCATGGACTTACATTTATGCGAGCTGCTGAAACTTCTACAATATCTACCAATTATTTATATGGAATCCGAGATGAAGTGTGAAAGATGATGAAGATAGGGAGATTAAAAACATCCTCGGGCAGCTTCCATATCTTGGTGATTTTAAATAACACTGCAATGAACATGGGGATGCTTATGTTATTTGGAACTAGTGTTTTGAGTTCTTTCAAATATATTCCCAGAAGTGGGATCCCTGGGTCAAAAGACAGATCCATTTTTAATTTTTAAAGATATCTCCATACTGATTCCCACAGTGACTGTGTCAGTCTGCATTCCCACCAACAGTGCACATAAGTTCCCCTTTCTCCACATCCTCACCAGCACTTGTTGTTTGTTGATTTATTGAT